>NC_050183.1:11190650-11490650 GCF_008315115.2 Sander lucioperca
CATCTCAGAAAACAATTGTTTTGGTTGAACAATTGCTTTGTTATAATTGAAACCATTTTTTAATGGGAGTATGTGTAAAAAGTCTCCCTTTTGGTACCGTAGATAAGCGAATGTACAAAGTATGATAACCGTACATTTTCATGCCACAGTGAAACCGGTATATCGCTGCAACCCTCACATACTGTATGCTGGAGTTTTACGGGCTGCCATTTTTTAAAATTCTGGATCGCATGATAAAAAAATTGCGGTTTCTTGATGGTAGCTTGGCTATTTAAAAATTGTGGGTTTATGCAGGATGTCCCGTGTCGCCCTAGTGACGATTCTCTCCAACAGTGGTCTGCAGTGTGATGACACTTACAAGGTTGTACTGCTGTATGAAAGATTACCAAAGATAAACAGACATGCATACAGATAGTATTCATCTACATATTACAAGCTACACAGACGACATGCTGTTCATCAGTACTGCAGAGTAACATTTCAGCACATGCATTATTGTAGTGATGAGCAGTTGTACAGTATTTTTTTTTGAAAGGAGTTACTGCACTGCTGACACATTACAGACATTTAACATCTTCGTCATGACATTATACAGCTGTTACTGAGGTTCTTACCGTTCGATCTTCCAAGTACATGGTTTTCGACAGGAAGTCAATTCCAATTGTGGCCTAGGGAAAGAAGATACCCGTAGATCAACATCACTGTAAATACCTCGAAAAGCAAAGAACAGAGGATTTGCTGAGGAACTGAATAATGCAACTTATAGAGAAAAAAGGAAGACAGATTACTGTTAGATCCATGGTTCATTACAGGCCTGATCATCTCACATCACTCCATGTATGGATTCCAGTACACTATAATGCAGTCCAATACAACAGCACTATAAACAAATAACTACATTATGGAGCTTAAAAAAAAAGATTGTTGATTCAACTCTGATTATTTTTTAGTTTCTAATATCTTTTGAATTGATCATCAAATGCAGTCACTTTTTAAATTCAAAACAGGTTACAGTATGTCAGCTATTATTGTGCAAATATTTCACTTCAATTATCAGAACAATTGTAATGTTTGAATATGGTTTTACACTTAAATGAGCCGCTAAAATCATGGGTCATATCATTTCACATTTGCTATTCAAAATAGCAATCTAATCATTCCCGTATTGTGTCCCAAGGCAGATGGCACTGTGTTCTCTTCAAGGGACCAAGCCCCCGGCTCTCTGCTCTGCTGCCTGTCGTGATATCATCACGTGCTCTGGCTTGGATGAATCAAAACCTAGAAATCAATGATAAACTGCAAATCTGTTTTTTTTTTTTTTTTTGTGTAACTGAATTTGTTTTTTTGATGCCAGAACTGTTCAGTTATAGACACTTGACATTAAACTTCCAGACCTCACAATCACAAAGATGGCTTCTTTTCAAAATAAACAACACAGTGCTTGTAAATCACTAATGCTAATTATTATAAAATTCAGTATTAGCAGTAACTATTCTACTACTGTTTTGCAGACATGGACCATGTGTTAGAAATCTTCCTAATATTCTTTTGGAAAGTATGCACTTTAAATAATTTTAAGAAGAAAAGGTGCATTTTAAGAGACAGAAGAGTTCGGAATGACTTTTTTTTTTTTTTTTTTTTTTTTTTTACAGCTGGTTAAGGCAGATGTGGTTAGTGGTGCTTTCCAGATGTTTGATGTCTCAGTGTAGGTGTGAGGGGGACAAGGGTGTAAAAGGCTTAAAGGCAGCAGGTAAAGGACTGACCCAGGATTAGGCAGCAGTCCCCAGCTGCATGTTTTAAGCTTGTGTGACCCCAGCCTGCAAACTCCAGCACTGAGCAGCTGGAGCACATCCTGCAGCTGGCTGAGGGGTCTGATAGGCTGACAGGGAGGGTGCAGTTTCCTGCTTGTATTTAAACAGCCACATTGATTTCATTTCGATAAAATGTATTTGTACTAAGATACATTCTATTACATTTGTATTTTGTTGTGGGTGTATCTGTTGTGTTTGTCTATGCTAGGCCGTCCAGCAGGGTACCCACTGCCCACTTTGACAGAGTTAAGCATCAGCAGCTTGATCACACACTCGTTTCCTTGGTGATGTCGGCTACAACAGTGGCCTAACTCAGAGAGTCTGGCATGAAAACAGGACGTCATTTATACTCTTCCTTTACACTCAGTCAGATCGAGCACTGCTAGGCTGAAAATAAACAGCCTCAAAGAATTATAATTATAAAGTGCTTCATACAAAATTATAGTAAGCAAAATTAAAATACTTTTTTGGCTGTATCAGCCCCAAAACAGACAGGTGGATTTCATGCACTTCCAAATTAACTCCCCTATTTATTCTGGCAGAATATGCTTGAAAAGTGTTTACCAACTTGCATAACAGACTTAAAAAACTCACTGTGCTAGAAGTTAAAAGCACTAATTTGGTTAAATTGACTCGCTACAAAGCCCATAAACATAACTTTGAAATTAAAGAAAGCTTTGAACATTCGGGTCCACTGAGAAAACATTTAATATTGCTGATTTGGTGTGACATTGTTGACACAATAGCTTGAATAAAGTTAAAAGCATAGAGATGTGGCAGGAGTTTTCCCTGGGGGATAGCAGAGGTGCTGTAGGCTCCAGTTATAAATATAGAATCCCACACAGACAGCAATTATTCATATTCCTTTTCAATTTTTAACTAACACACATCGTTAGAAGAAAGACCATGGCACTCTGGCTCATTTTGCCAGGGACTAGGTCAAAATATGCTTTTAAGGGATCTGAGAGATTTCACTCGTTTTACCTGAATAAGGCCTTAAGATATTGGGCTTAAGATATTTTTTCACATGTGAAATCATCATTAAATAAACTGATTCTGACATGACTTTTAGATGTGGGGACACCAGGAGACATCTTTTTAGAGATTCATTAACATTTACTCCGAACTGGGTCTTAAAGCAACCATGCCGGCTGATCAAAACTAGCATTTGCATTGGCACAATAATCTTAAATATTCATTTCTTTTCTCTTGTAATCTTACCATTACCAGCAACAAACTGGATTTGCAAATAGTTCTTTGTTTTAGTTTTGGTAGTGGCAGTAGCTCATTGTAAGATGAAAAGCTTTGGGTTTGAGACATACAGTATATAATTGGTATCTTTAACTATTTTATAGACAAAATGATAAATAAAAAAATTAATCAATCGATTAATCAAAAATTAATTATGTTGGGGAAACTGCAGCTATTTCATTAGAATGACATGAATAAACATTATTACACGTTACTAAACGTAACGTGAATAAAACTTGAATGGGTAAACTCGTCCAGGAACAGATGCATTCTAATCGCCGATGGTGTTCAACTTGGAAAACTACAACTCCCATAATTCCACGCAACTTCACAACGTCATCAAAAGTCCGTGTTTACGGTCCATTGTTTTGATTGTTTTTATCAAGAGGCACCTAGCGGCAGAAAACTACATATTGTACGTTTAAGACAATGAGAAAAATTCAAAGACAATTAGACGTAGTAGTTTGTAACAATCACATGTTCTGCTATTAACCAATCGGGTGATGGCAGCAGGGTAGGTGCTACAGTGGGTTTGTATGCACTCAAACATGATGACTCATCTGGTGCTCTAAGGCAATGAAGATGGAAATCACAGTTGGGTTATGTGAAACGTTTTCAGACAAATAATACTGTGACGCCAGATGGGAATGGAAGTAACATGACTGGACGGACACATGGGGAAATGTGAGCAATACCTGAACAAAGTTGTATTGTATTTAATATTTACATTCAGACAGAACACAATTTATCCCGGTGAATTCTGAAAGAAACTAATGAGATGATTAGTGTGTTTCAGCAGCAATACTGCAGTGATGGATCAGGGATGATTGTGACTCTACAGTGACAGCAGGTTTTGTCATAATCACTTCAGGATTATTCCAGAAAACAATCCTGTAATCCAGCAGGATTGTCTAATAGGGCTGGACGATTGAGAAAAATCAAATATCACGATATTTTTGACCAAATACCTCATTATCGATACCGCAACGATATTGTAGTGTTGACTATTGGTGCTTTCACAAAATATTTACACAATGAGATTTTTGATAAATAATCATCAGTTATGTGAATATACTGAATAAGTGGGTAAAAGGCAAATAACAGAACAGTTACAACAGTCTGGTAAGTTCAGAAAAGTACATCACTTTACTGTAATGCAGCCTTTAAAACCAGGAAAAGACAACACTTATGCCATATTACGATATCCAAAATCTAAGACGATATCTAGTCTCATATCACGATAGATATAATATAGATATATTGCCCAGCTCTATTGTCTGACAATCAGTCTCATAGAAAATACCTGCTACTGATTCCAGTGAGTGCCTTTCTTTAAACTGAGCACAGGCTTTACTGTTTACTACTTCTCAGGGTTCACCTGTGAGGAGGTCATGGAGGACGCTAGACCTGCCGTTTACTCCAAACTTGGGGGTGTTTGCACCAACAAGATGTTCACAGATTTATGAACAAACAGAAATGCCACATTTGGCTTTAATCACTGCGTGCAACTTTAACAAACAGAGGATTTGAACATGGAATACTTTTGAAATCTTTTTTTAATTGGTGGTATTTAAGTAGTGAATCTGAATACTTCTTCCGTCACTGCTGCTCTAGTCTATATCCACGACGTTCCACTTCCGGTGCCGCTGGAAATTCTGCCGGATGTCCCTCATTTCGGCTGGGTGTCCGTTACTCTCTGCTTTCTTTGTGTTGGCGTTCTAACCTCTGGTGGATTTGTGAGGACTATGGTTAACTGCTCCACAGATCTCTGCAGGGTAAATCCAGACAGCTAGCTAGACTATCTGTCCAATCTGAGTCCAATCACATGTTCCACCAAAACAAGTTCCTTCCTGAGACTATGTAGCAGTGGTGTCGTGGCTCCGTCCGTCACTTAGCTCCACCCAAGAGGAAGGTAGCAGTATCTCAGTCCATATGGAGTTGGGCTGGGAACCGGAGGGTCTCTGGTTCAAGTCCCCGTACGGACCAAAGTACGGAGTGTGAATTGGTAGCTAGCTCTTGAGCAAGGCACTGTACCTCCCCAGTCGCTCAGGGTGCTGGTCCAGCTCCGGCAGTCCCCTCACTCTGACATCTCCATTTGTGCATGTGTAGGTCCTGAGTATGTGTGTATTTCAAGCCTGTGTGTAGTGATTTCTAACAGAGTGAAAATTGTAAAAAAACGATTGTGATTGGTTTAAAGAAATGCCAATAAACCAGAGCATGTTTTTCTCCCGTCCCAGAATGCTGTGTGGACTAGCCAGGCCCTCCTCCGCAGCGCTGTGGAGGAGGGTCTGGTAATGCGAGACTACTGCTGCTCCCACCAGGACTTTCAAGGTCCTCCATCTGTCAGTGATGCTGTTAAACCAATAGATCTGGAGTCACAGTGAGCATACTGGCATTTGCTCACAGCGCCATATTTGACAGCAGTTTGTGAACACGCAAAATCAGATTAATTTGGAATTTACTGCCAGAACAAGAGGGAATTCATCAATCTATGACCATGCCTTCTCTGTCAGACAGCAGGCTGTGTATATAATATATGTAGAACATAACAATTACAGCATGCCACATTTGTAACCACAGTAATGAGTCGCGCCAGTGCTGATTCATAATTAGTCTATTTAACTCACTTTACTTGTGTCGCAAAGCATCATGGGTAGATTTGTACCCAACTTCGACATTAATTTAAGATGAACCAATCTTCTAACCATGACAGCAGAATTGTTGCAACAGCAAAGAGAGAAACGCATCACCCTGGCTGGCTACAATAGAGTTAGAAGAGACAACTGAGGATTAGAGCTCCCAGAACGCAAGGTGACAACTTCAAACCGGTCATTTACAATAATAGAACACTGAGAAAAGCTAATTCTCACATTTAAGAAGCTGAAACCAGAGAGTTTTTGGCATTGTTCCTTAATAACTGATTTAAATGATTAATCAATTATCAAAATTGCTCAAGATTAATTTCCTGTTATCAACTAAGATAACGTTTAGACATTATCTTTACACTGTTGCTGGAGAATTTGTGTTTTAGTGCTGCAACTGATGATTAGTCTCAACATAAATTAATCTTCTCATTGTTTTGTCAAACAATAGATTGTTAGTCTACATAACATCAGAAAATGAAAAATGACCATCACATTTTTCCTACAAGAGGTTTCTTCTGACTAATACCCAAACATAATTAATTTATTATCACAAAAGATAATGGAAATTTGCAAGTCCTCACATTTATGAAGCTGGAACCAATTATTTTTGGCATTTTTGATCGAAAAAATTATGTAAACGATTCAGTTGCGATTAGTAGGGTAATACATATTTGATAGATTATGTGCAAAAACGTTTTGCTAACTACTTTCAAATTCAGTATAATGAAATATTCAACCGAAATACAGAGAGAGGACCAAAATGGTAATAAGTAAAACATATAAATCTTTATTGTCTTATCCATTGCTTCAACTTGTCCCAAAGCCTGATATTTTATTTATTTTTAAAAATCAGATTCACCAGTTGCTACGTTAAATAGTGCAGTATTTGGGCACAGCAGCCAGATGCAGTCACAGCCTGGTGGCCAGGCCTGACTGGCAGCTCCACCACAGCTGACAAAAGCTTTCTGCCTCTGGAGAGCTCTGAGCCCTTTAGCACGTGCTGCCTGCCTCTGTCTCCTTCGGCTGGGTGGCTGCCTGATGGGAGCCTGCTGCAAATCTGGCTCGCCTCGCTCACATCCTCCTGCTGACTAAAGCCACTAGCACGCTCGGTTTCACCTTTCTGATGGCCCTCGGCTTCTAAATACACTGCTAGGATTGAACTGGATCACCTCAAATCTAACAGCTTGAGGTACATGAAAACAAAAACTGAAAAAAAAATGTGGTGATTCAGAATGTATACCTGGAAACCGTGACTTCATAAATCTTCTCATCAGGACAGATTTCTCCTGCAGGCTCACATTCACAACATCTTCCCACCCTCACTGGGCAAATCTAGTCTCCCCTGTGAGCAGCAGCATAAACACGCAAACCGAGCTAATGCATGCAGCATTTTAATTAATACTCAAAGGTCTCTCTGGAGTTGGGCTAGAAAAAGACGGAAAAATCATTTACAGCCCTACCTGTCACTGAGCCGGGGAGAGAGAGAAGTGGCATGCAAACACACACACACACACACACACACACACACACTTTTAGGATAGACTGATCTTTGGCTTTGATCTTTGGCTACAAATCACAGGTTGTGGTAAAAAAAAAAAAAGGTGAATGTAAGAAGGGAATGAAGAGGCTGTTTTTTGGGTAAAGTGGTGAATTCAAATGACTTTGTTTTACACACACACACACACACATAAAATAACCAACTGATTTTCATATTCCTCCCTGGCTGCTGTTATCATTTGGTGCACAGGCCATTAGAATAGTGCGGGGCAGAGACTGGCATTAAACAGCATATGGGGACAATATTAAATAAACAGATGCTATCTGTCTGTGAGCACGCTGTCTGCCCACTTAAGATGGGAGGACATGGCTGAAAAAAGCGAGGGTGACAAGAGATCTCCGTCCCTTCAGGCCTCATCACAACAAGGCCGGGGCATGATGCAGGAAATGATCGTCTCACATTTACTATCCATACATTATAGGCCTTATTTATGACGATATTAATCTCACTACAGTCGTAACACGTTGCATTATACTGGACTGAAATAAAGCAAAAACACCCCCAATCTACACCCTCTAACCCAACGATTCCATCCTGACCTTCTAAGCCTCACTTATGTAAAGAAATATATTGATAGTGCAACATGAAAGATATTAATATTCACAGATTCTCATTATTATTCTTTGTCTTACTTCTATTTTGGGGATAATAATGCAACTTTTGGAACCATAGTTCAATAATTTGGGGACTACAAACAGGAAGTATAATATAATGTGTGTGGACTAGGGCTGAACAATTTGGGGAAAAATCTAATTGTGATTTTCTGCCAAATATTATGATTAGAATTTGATTTGCGATTTTTTTTTGCTAAATTTAGCTAAAGTTCAATATTCCCTGTGTAACAGACAGACTAATACTATTCTTATGCAAGGATGAGAACAACGTTTACTCACTATTACTTTACTTTTACAACTATTACTATTAATACGCAGTCAAACTAAATATATATAAACATAACTTTTATCACAAAAGCTAAAACTGTAATAATAAAATAAACAATTCCAATAAAAAAATCATGATGAGATCCGTCCAGAAATGCTTAAAGCTCTGGGTGTGGAGGGGTTGTCTTGGTTGACACGCCTCTTCAACATTGCGTGGAAGTCTGGGACGGTGCCTAAGGAGTGGCAGACCGGGGTGGTGGTTCCCCTTTTCAAAAAGGGGGACCAGAGGGTGTGTGCCAATTATAGGGGTATCACACTTCTCAGCCTCCCTGGTAAAGTCTTCTCCAAGGTGCTGGAAAGGAGGGTTCGGTCGATAGTCGAACCTCAGGTTGAAGAGGAACAATGCGGATTCCGTCCTGGTCGTGGAACAACGGACCAGATCTTTACTCTCGCAAGGATCCTGGAGGGAGCCTGGGAGTATGCCCAACCGGTCTACATGTGCTTTGTGGATCTGGAGAAGGCGTATGACCGGGTCCCCCGGGAGACACTGTGGGAGGTGCTGCGGGAGTATGGGGTGAGGGGGTCCCTTCTCAGGGCCATCCAATCTCTGTACAACCAAAGCGAGAGCTGTGTCCGGGTTCTCGGCAGTAAGTCGGACTCGTTTCAGGTGAGAGTTGGCCTCCGCCAGGGCTGCGCTTTGTCACCAATCCTGTTTGTAGTATTTATGGACAGGATATCGAGGCATAGTCGGGGTGGAGAGGGGTTGCAGTTCGGTGGGCTGGGGATCTCATCGCTGCTTTTTGCAGATGATGTGGTCCTGATGGCGTCATCGGCCTGTGACCTTCAGCACTCACTGGATCGGTTCGCAGCCGAGTGTGAAGCGGCTGGGATGAGGATCAGCACCTCTAAATCTGAGGCCATGGTTCTCAGCAGGAAACCGATGGAGTGCCTTCTCCAGGTAGGGAATGAGTCCTTACCCCAAGTGAAGGAGTTCAAGTACCTTGGAGTCTTGTTCGCGAGTGAGGGAACAATGGAGCGGGAGATTGGTCGGAGAATCGGCGCAGCGGGTGCGGTATTACATTCAATTTATCGCACCGTTGTGACGAAAAGAGAGCTGAGCCAGAAGGCAAAGCTCTCGATCTACCGGTCAGTTTTCGTTCCTACCCTCACCTATGGTCATGAAGACTGGGTCATGACCGAAAGAACGAGATCCAGGGTACAAGCGGCCAAAATGGGTTTCCTCAGGAGGGTGGCTGGTGTCTCCCTTAGAGATAGGGTGAGAAGCTCAGTCATCCGTGAGGAGCTCGGAGTAGAGCCGCTGCTCCTTCGCGTCGAAAGGAGCCAGTTGAGGTGGTTCGGGCATCTGGTAAGGATGCCCCCTGGGCGCCTCCCTAGGGAGGTGTTTCAGGCACGTCCAGCTGGGAGGAGGCCTCGGGGAAGACCCAGGACTAGGTGGAGGGATTATATCTCTAACCTGGCCTGGGAACGCCTCGGGATCCCCCAGTCGGAGCTGGTTAATGTGGCTCGGGAAAGGGAAGTTTGGGGTCCCCTGCTGGAGCTGCTACCCCCGCGACCCGAGACCGGATAAGCGGACGAAGATGGATGGATGGATGAATAAAAAAACCAATTCTTTCCTGTAAACCAAAATTTCTGATCTGCCTCAGTTCAACAGCAGCATACATGTTAAATAAAGTTATACAAAATAAATGAAAAATCCACTGAAAATTGGACATTTTTGTAAACAATCTGTGATATGTAACATTATTCCAGCATTTATCTTATGAAAAAACACAAAATATAATAATAAAAAGAGGAATAAAAAATGTTATACCACAACATTTGACTAAATATTCACATTTGATTAATCGCGGTCTTCACGATTAGCTAATCGCATTCTTTCAAATGTCAATTTCGATTTGAAAAGGATTCATCGTTCAGCCCTAGTGTGGACTACAACTTTTTAGCCTATATCTGTTTACATTTTGTCAAATTGCCAGCATAAAAGTATGCTGACTTAGCTATTAGTACAGGAGATCCTGTTGTAATGCACCGACGGATGAACAGACAACTATCACTGGATTACTTTGACAGTGTAGAAATCCTAAAAATGTGGTAATTGTGGAGCGTTGTTCCCCCTATGACATCAGATATAATGGTATCCTCAGAAAGGTGTAAGTGACACTGAAGTTTCAAATTTGTGTATCATGTCTCTGTGTATAGATTTGACTGAGTTATGACTCAGAGTATGAATTGTGATGCAAATTGCAGCAATTGGGCACTTAGGATTTCAAAGTACCTAAATTGCCTCCATGAGTGCTGCTGCTGAGACTGTTCACTGTGCTGATAAGTTAACCAAATCAGTAATAACTAACTTTGTGTTGTTTTTAGGACACTAGAATACACCTGTCCCTTTCACGTCAGGCGGTATCTGTGCCTCACGTCTCTGCCCCCTTTAACTCAACAATATTTTTTGTTTCCTAACTTCACTGTGTTAAGGGACACTTTGGGTCCAGAAATACTAATAATGGACTTCAAAATATAGAGGCACCATTGCATTCTACCAGCAGCTAATCATCCCTGCCTTTTTTTTTATCAATGAACAGATGAATTTATTTTCCCACCATTGAGACACTGATAAGGGAAGTTGTTTGGCAGAAAGCTGTTATAATAATTCTGCTTCCCAGCCGAGTCCACAGCCAACTTTGCCCAACTATAAGCCTGTTCCACAGCAATTTGTGACAAAGAGATGTTTAAAGAAACATCAATGCATCACGAAGATTCAGCAGCTTAACAACACAAAGACGTTAGCCCAAACAGTCAGTGTGAAATGTCTGGCTCTGTAATCTTTCATGACTTATGAATGTAGAAATATAAGAGGATACAGCAGCAGCAACTGTGAAAGCACAGCATCACAGCGCTAACACAGACAATTTAATCCACACACAATGAGCCATTCAAATCTCATTAGAGTGCAGCACAGTACTTTTGCTAACACTGAAAAATAGGGACTATTTTATCCTTTTCCTCCTTTTTTGCAGGGTTAGCAGGATGAAGTAAGACCAAACAAGACAGGTCTTTGTAGCAACACTGATAATATGATTAAAAAAACTAACAGGCACATTAACAAGCTGAACAATATTTTTGACAATGTTCAACCCTCTCCAGCTCTCCATGCAATGCAACTCTCTCAATGCAAAAATGTGATATTCTGGGAAATATGCTTACTTGCTTTCTGGCAGAGAGTTAGATGAGAAGCTACTGCCAGCAGCTGGTTAGCTTAGCTTAGCACAATAACTGGAAACAGCTAGCCTGGCTCCATCAAAAGGTAACAAAATCTGCCATATTTCCCCGCAATTCACTATTCCTTTAATAAACTTCCATTCCTGGTGATAGAGAGCAAGCTTTAATTAAAGATGTTTATACTGAAGAGGAAAAGAAAGTCAAGTTAGATGGAAGAGGTGAGGGAAAAGGAGGCATTGCTTGGATCAAGAACTGAGGCTGTCTTTAGAGACTGCTGGAGATGATTTAAAGGCAGGGCCAGATTAACACTCGGCCTTTAGAAGGACCATGAGGCTGCAGGAAATTATTAACTCTACTGGCCTGATAGCAAGCCTGATTGACAATTTTATACCTGATGGAAATGTATTTTCCAACTCACAGGTGTTTTTAACTGAAATAAACAACTCCTCAAATTAAAATAGAGATATTGTACAGTCTGACAAGGTAAGGTTCAGGTTTTGGTCAAATAGTATCAAGTACTTCTTACTTGAAGCAAAACAAAAGTTACGTCTTATGTATTCTTCACGTTCAGTGCTCACATATGCTGATGGTATATCAGTGTGTTCAGGGTAATCTACTTATGTTTTTTTTTACACAATGCACAGGCTTATAACACTGTACATTCCCTCAATAAAGAGCCACACACACACACACACACACACACACACACACACACACACACACACACACACTTAACTATATGAGAAGGAGGGCAGAATAAGCATTGTGAGATTTATTTTTGATTCCTTTTTTATTACTATGTAAGTAGATACGTTTTGCTTATAAAGCAATAATACAGCAGGGTTCATTTTCTGTGTGTCTGCAGACGTGTGCAAAGACCTCTATAAGTGCTGTGGCTGCATACGCAATATTCTGTTTTTAGAAGGACGAGTGAGATTAGGCTGCTTTAGAGAACAGGGTTAGAAATAGTGATTACTTGAGGGCCCACAGTGCTCCTGATGTTATTTAGTTCAGAAGGTGTCTGTTTTAACATTCATGTTGGCTAAAAATGTCCTCGTTGTTCGTGCATGCAATTACATTGCAATCACACACACACACACACAGAGTTATTTCTGGTGAATTTATTTTCTTGATTATGTCTTTGATCTTTGTCTTTGATTTGTGTTGAAGCTATAGTGCGCAGTTTCTGTCTCCCCCATGAGGAATTCTAAGTAAAGACAACAACACTGTCTGCGCGTCCACATGATACAAGCCTTCCGTGACCTCGCACCGCCCCCCCCCATCCCTCCTCCACACAGTTGCTAGTAGCCAAGGAGGACACGGAGGATTAAAAACATGATTGACTCTTCAGAAGAGGTCATTATCTTCACTTGAGTTTCTGCGTGGGAAAGTCACCAGACGCCCCAATCTTCTGAATATAGTCATACTGAGACATCCAGAGAGAGTGGTGTGGAGCTGATAGTCTTAATTAGCTTTGTAGCAACTCATTTGGCAATGGCTTGAATGTAACGGACGATCATTTATATCAAAAAGTTACGCACTAAAGATTGAAGGTGTATGTTTCACTATCAAAGGAAAGATGATCAACAGAGACAAATTTGATCATTAGAGACAAAATATTCCCTCTGTGAGCCTGCCGTAGCACCTACCTGATATGTGTTGTCAAAGCTGTCATACATGAACCGTGTGATCAGAGACGTCTTTCCAACTGCAAGAGAAGAAAAAGACAGAATGCATTAAATGAAAGACAAGAGGCTTTGTCTTCCTCTTTACAGACACTCAATAAAGGTAACAGCAGGATTGGTGGTTATGGTTTCAGTCATGGCTGTCACTGCTGCCCAGGGAGCTCATTACTGTTTGTGGGGGTGACCAGGAGGTCAGCAGTGGCATCAGGTCCAGATGTAATTGCAATGCTGCTGCCGCCGCTACTGGCATTATTTCTGTTCCCGAACCACGTAATTTTCACTTTTAATATATTCAATGGGGAGAACAGGGTGATGAGATGCAAAGATGCAAACTCATTTTTCCTTAAGTAAAGGAAACCTCAGGGAAAAGTCAACCATCTTTCCAGAAAAAAGACCAGAATTCAAGGGCTTCAATAGGTTTTGCAGACCATTACAGTTGTCTGTCATCTGCATAGCACTGAAACTGAATGCCACCTAGCCAACAAACTGCTTAATTAAGTCTAATTAAATTACATCTGGTTGGTTTTAAAGGCCTGAAAACCTTATTCTCTCAATCATCTTCTTACTAGGAGTGATGTGGCTCTACACGAACACACATTTCTGTTAATGTTACAAGAGTTTTTCTTATTCACAATGTGAGAATTCTGTATTTCTCTTTTTGTCCATGCTTTTCTCAATGATTTAAAGTGGGCAGAGCTGAAAGGAAAAATGTGATGTCATGTACGTATTTCCATGTACTAATCACAGAGTGGCGACATTAGAATCAAAATGTGATGCAGCAGAAAGCTTCACAATGCTTGGGGAAAAGTACGTTAGGTTGTGTGGAAGCTACCGCACTACTTAATCAATAAAAGAGTTAACTTAAGCTACTGAAAAGCTATTTAATTCAGAAAACTGAAAATTGCTATTGAGAAGAAGTAAACTAGTAATGCTACTAGTACTAGTAATGCCCAACACTGCTTGTAGTACATGTTGGATTTGGTGCCTTGACACCATCGGCACAGGTTGCTAATGTCAGGTACTTTTTAATTTGCCAGAAGCAGACATAGTGACAAATGCTGGTTCAACCTGTTAGCATAAAATCCAACCGGTTTAGCCTCGTACACCGGACCGGACCAGCGAAACTGCAAATCGTCCCAACTCTAGTCATCACTAAACGAAAACATAACATTTATGGTGTTTGGTGGTGTCAGAGCTAATTATGAAATGAAACTGAATTTAAAGGCAGGGTTGGTAACATTTTCCAATATATACTTTTTTTTTTTACATATTGGCTGAAATTGTCTTTATACCCCGACAGCAATAAATAATGTATGGGCTGTGAAAAAGGAGCAAAAAATATCTGTCATCTGTACCTGCTCTAACCCAATAATCCAACACTGGAAAGAACCAATGAAATGCCTCCTTGCCCTGCTGCGAGTCCTCTACCCCTCCCGTGTATGAGCCTGAGTTAGTTTTTCATTGCTACTGGAGTTGCTGCAAGTCTACTGGAGAATGGAGGTGAAAACTCAGCAAAAGTTGCCACTGCTGCAGTTAATTGCAACTGCCCGCCCCGCTAAAAAGGCAAAGAAAAAGAAAGACTGAAGCTGAAAAAGCGGCAACTAAAAAGGCTGCAGATACAACTCGAGGAAAAACTAGAGTAAACATTGGCATAGCTTTTCAGCGATTAGCGACAGCTGACTGTGGTTAAGCCAGCCGTCTCTTGGATCTTTGTAGTAAAATCAGCCGACGCTAAAATGATAGGCCTAGTGCACCCGTATACTGATAGTAATGGTAATGCTCAGATCGAGGCATGGAGCTGACAGGAGCTAGCTACGAAGCTGAGGGAGTTAATTCAATAATGAATTCATCATTTTAGGAGCATAAGGTATGATATACCAGAATGAATCACTTCTGAAAGAAGGCTGTTGAGACATGGTTCACTCTTTGATAGATGGCGTATATGGTTTTCAGATTTTTTTTTATCCTTAGTGGTTTTGTTAATAAGGAGGACTGGAGCAAAGAAAATGGGGAAGCCAGCGGAAATCAATCACATCCTCTTCTTATATCCATTTAGCAGCAGAGCCAGTATCTTCTATCAATAAAACTCCAGTGGAACAGATCCAAAGTGCTACAGTTAAGTCTAATCAGCCTGTAAACACTGGCCACGCCCTGGATGGGGCTGACTACCACTTTACTGACATTTCATCTTATTGAGTCTTGACTAATAGACCTAAGTCTACTCATCTACATATCCCCCCAGTGCAACATGCAACATCGTTTTTGTACAGCTCCATTCCAGAATGTTATTACATATTTGTGGAATTTCAATTAATTATCAATGTGAAAGAAATGTAGTGTGACCGAGTCCTCAAAATTTGCAAGCACAGGCACACTCAGTAAACATAATCTGTCTTTAATTCACAGTTCATCAAATGGGCACCCAAATACAACGGTTTACAGAAGAGTTTTAATCAGGCAGATTAATTACATGTGTCTGTGCCCTCACTTGGTTTCCATATCTGCAAGACAGGATTTGACGCTCAGCTACTGATTATGCTAATGATCTCATGCTAATTCATCAATACATCATCTAGTTTACTTAGCTCCAGAGCTGTCCTACTTTAGACAGATACCTGCTATTTTATCTAGTTCTACTAACTCAGTCATGGTCTATTTGGAATTAAAACTCCATCTTGACTCATCTACTAAAGTCCAATTCTGTATGCGTGACGGAGCTATAGTAGAAGTGGTACTCAGCGTTTAAAAAGTATAAAGGGTGATACCTTTTGTTCAATCACTTTTCTAAAACCAAAAACACAGAGCAAAAATGTAAGGAATGTTTTTCTGCTCTAATGTAAGCCGCTAACACTAGCATGCCTGGCTAACTAGTTACGTACAGTGACCTAGTGATACTTCCAAGGCCAAGAGTTAGCATATCATTAGCTAACTACATTATTATGTATTATGTTGACATAACCACTGTGCTCCTACTAACTACGGCGATATGACGGTATATACCGTGCAATGGTAGAAAAGTGTAACTGGATACTGTGACTATTCAGGTCACTGAGAATTGTTTGCCTGGGGCATGCGCTCCAAGTCACAGGTTTTCAAATAGCTTTTCTCGACTCTAGGAACGTTTTTCAAATATAAAAAGTCCATGTCTGCCCCAATCACGTTGCCAGCTGCCTGGTTACGTAATTTGGGCAGACATGGAGGAAAGTGAAGTTATAAATACAGACAGGAGGCATCCCAACCTTTAAAAAAATAAACTTGAACATATTGTTCCAATTTGTATTGAAGCTGAAGTTACATGATTACCAGACATTTGCACATTGAAAATCATCAATTGCAGCTCTACACATTGACAATATTGACTTTACAGTATGAGGTTTAGTTACTATTTTCCACCGTGAATAGTTGTTCGGCACAGCATGCCTTCACATCAGTGGTTATTAGGACAGGCCACATTAGAATGGAGAGTCTGATCCAACGTCCTTGTTGCTGACTCATCCTCAGAGGAGGACACTAGGCAACATGAGACAGCACTCTCTGTGCCTCTCAGTCACTGCTGAAAGAAGAAAATCTGAAGAGACACCCACATTCCTTCCCCAGAGAGGGAGACTAGCACAATTTGATTTCACTTGGATGTATGTATAAAACAGTATAATGATGCACATTGAATAACATAGCTAAGTACTACAGGGAAACATTAACATGCCCTTTAATGTCCTGATCCAACCTACAGTATTCTCAAAATCTTTAAAGGCTGAACTGAGTGTGGTATTCCATTTTTTTTGTCAATATCTTAAGATATAACTCCAGGTCTGTTTGTGTGAATTTATTTACTGGGGTGAAAGCAAGAAGGTTAGTTACGCTCGTGGCTGCAATAATTTAGTGAATTTTCTGCTAGAAGAGAAATGATTAGGCAGATTTTTGATTACATTTCTGAATTATCTCTGCATTTCTGAACATTTCCCCTTAATAAGCTTCATATCATTTTTGCCATTAACACTGAACACTATTTTAGAGATTATGATGGGATGCAAATGATAAGCTTTAGTCAGACATAAAAGTAAAATCCGAAGCAGCAGCAGAGATAACAGCAATAACCTCTTTTTATTTAGGTCGTAATAGAGGAGTGTTCTCACGGGGCATTGGGTTTACAGAGAAAACTGTAGTTTATTCATTTTCAAAGGGAAGGAACCATTAAACTACAGGAAGCTAAGATTCATGAGAAACAAGTGTTAAAATTGACTAATACCATCTTCTAATGAAATTGTTTGTACAAAAACAATGTCCTATAATCCACATGAGTAAGTTTAGCGAGTACTCATCACAAACATGAAAAGGATAGATAAAAAAGGTTGACTGGTTTGGTATTAAACTACATAATGGTACATATTCCCTTCACTGTGAAAGCAATGATGCAACATTTATTGATAGCACCCAGTTTTGTGATTCCAGGCCATCTGTGCAAATGTCTGATCTGGACATTTAGGCTATTCAAACTAGCTTTTTCGTCAATGTCTGGCACCTATTGATTACCGTCACACTCTAATTAAAGTGTACAAGTCCTCTTGTGCAAATGGCCCCCTTAATGACAGGAGTAAGCTGTCCACCATTCACAACATGTCTTCTGAAAACAGCAGACTAATTCACCCAAACCGCCTACATGTAGCGCTCATCAGCCAAGCTAACCTGCGCCTGTTAATAAAGACCCAGTGGGCTTATTTTAAGAATAGCTCATTCAAGTCCTGATCTGCTACTGGACTCAAAGGAGGAGCTCAAAATGAGTATGCTAATGTGTTCCTCTTTTGTTAACGTAATTAGTAACTGTCTGTGGAGGGACGGGACGCTACATGGTTTGTTGTGATTTCTTGATAATGTCCTGATTAAGAGCCCTGCCTTTAACAACATGATCCCTATTCAATTTTACCTGCTTTTGCTGCAAGACTTATGCTGTTCCAGCACTACAGTACATCGTTTTATTTAAATGGCTGTGGTAACTTTTCTGTGGTTTCTTCTGTGGTTTCTTTTCTATTATGTAGCTGCAGTAGGGGTTAGAGAGGATGAATTCATGAGGTTGCATAAGGCATTTCAATCTTTAACATCCTAGTGCAGCGATGTATGTGAACTCAACGACATCATATTCCATTAAGACCTGCAGTTAGAAGAAGTCCACATGCTGGCATGAAAAATAGACAGTACCATCTGATGGGATCGTCTAATGTTAGTAGACATCAAGACTTGTACGACTAATAGGGCGGGCGTATCAATCTAAATATCGATTGTATCGATTCCAAGATGAGTATTGGTATCGGATCGATACCCCTCTCTCTCTCTCTCTCTCTCTCTCTCTCTCTCTCTGCTTTTGTTTACTTGTTTTGCACAACTGACTATTTTTCACAGATATCTGTGTGTAATGGAAGGTATTTTTGGTTGTGTTGTTGACTGTTATATTTATATTTTGTTATATTATTTTATTATTATTATACCGTTACATTGTTTTATATTGTTCCAGTTAGTAATTAAAAACATTTAGATTTGCCTAAAATCTTTGTCCTGTGTTTTATCATAATCATAATCAACTAACTAAAGGCAAAATCACAAAATGATTCAATGATCGTGACGTTACAAGTAAAAAGTATCGGTATCGGCGATACTAGCCCTGTATTTACTTGGTATCGGATCGATACCAAAATTCCCAGTATCGCCCACCCCTAACGACTAATACTGTTTGTGTTATATGCAAATGTAGTTGCACTGGAAAAAAAAAAAGTTGAATGCCCCATCATAGAACATCTTCAACATGTTTAAAGGATTGCTCCAGCGATGTAGTATCGCGCAGACTGTATTGTATTGAGACAGATTGTCAAAATCAGTGCAGCACAGGCAAGGATATACGTTAATATAGGTCAAGCTCCAAAAACAGCAACAATGCAACTCATTGGCACCTTTTATTATATCTTAAACACCTGTAAAATGCCTTCATCCTTTAAACTCCATGGCCCCAGTTCACAACACAGGTTTTCTGTCAAATATTTGAAGTCTCAAGCCTAAAGGCCTGCACACCCCAGGAATGAAAACAGCTACATTTCAGAGCAAAATCTATTAATTCCAACGGAATCTCGGCAATGAGAGGATCCACACAAGGATGCAAAATTAGCCTGCTTAAATGTTCCGCATGAGTTGAACTTTGGGGAATTTGACAGGTAAATGTGTGCTGTTGACCAACAGCAAGCTGTCTTTGCAGTGCTGGGGTTTTAGTGGAAGGAGAGCGGGAGAGCCGAATTTGCTAACTGCCCGTTAGCAAACTTGTTAGCTCCCTCCTCAATTATTTCTCATAGAACTATATAAATACAATGTACTGTTCTTGAACTATTACCACACTTTGTAAGCTATCAGTTATGCAGTTGTCTTATACAGCTTAATAAATAGTAACAGATAGGGCAAACCTGCGTGGTGGGATTCCAATTATAGGCATGGTTTTAATGAAGTCTGTACTTGGTGTGATGCTTCAAAGACTTAGTGGAGTGAGTTAGCAACATGAGGGCCAATTAACGAAGAGGACTGAGCACCTGCTGCTGCACAACCTGCACTTTCACCAGCAGAGTTCTGCTGAGCACAGTCAGCAGACACCTCATCAAGGCATCCCTTAAGAGATCAAAATGCAATTTTACGGCATGTTAAAGGCCCTGCACAGTTGGGCTCACATTAGGCTCTGCCATTTGTGAACTATGCAACCATAAAATGAGTTCGTTAAGGAATCTCTCACCTCTACACCTACATAATCAGTGACAAAAAAAAACAAACGTGTAACAAATATGCTAGAACAAAATTGATAAATGCCTACGAGATATCACAAGAACTGGAGATAATTGTTTTGAATGGATGTGATTGAAATAGAAAAACTCACACTCTTAATGACAAAAATCAAGACTTTAGTTTTTTTCAGACTTATCAGGACATGTGCAAATGGAATTTACAGGAGGGTCTAAAATAAACTTTAAATTAGAACTTTTTCCAAGGGAAGTTTAAGAAGGGGACGTTTCTTTCCTTAAGGAATAGTCCTGCAATCTCACACTCTCTCACACACACACACACATACACACACACACACACACACTTCCCCTGTAAGTGCCGAGGCACCTATCCCCAAAATTGCTCCAAGAATTCAGTTCAGTTCAGTTCAATTTTATTTGTATAGCACGTTTAAAAACAACCATAGTTGACCAAAGTGCTTAACAAGCTCCAAAAATCAAAGAGATAATCTACACAAATAATACACAATATACAATACAAAATAACCAACAGTAGAAAAAGGTCAAGATATCAAAGCTCAACTTGATTTGAAAGCCAATGCATAGTAATGGGTCTTAAGCAAGGACTTGAATGTTTCAACGGTCCGAGCTGTTCTTATATGAACAGGTAACTATTCCAGAGGTTTGGAGCAGCCAATGAAAAGGCTCACTCACCTTTGTTTTTTAACCTGGATCTGGGCACATGGAGGAGCATCTGATTGGACGACGTCAGTGCTCTGACAGGTGTGTGGACATGTAAGAGCTCCGATAAATAAGAAGGCGACAACCCATTTAAGATCTTGAAGAAAATTAATACAATTTTAAATTCAATCCTGAAACAAACAGGAAGCCAGTGGAGCGTGGCCAAAACCGGTGTAATGTGGTCACGCTTTTTATTCCCAGTTAAAAGTGGAGCTGCTGCGTTCTGGACCAACTGTAAACGACAGTAACCGACTGTAAAGAGTTACAGTAGTCTAAACGGGACGTAATAAATGCATGTATGACTCTTTCAAAGTCTTTGCATAGCAGGTAGGGCTTGACCTCAGCCAAGAGTCTCAGCTGGAAGAAACTGGTTTTAACAACAGAACTAATCTGTTTGTCAAATTTAAAAGCACTGTCAAAAATCACACCCACATTCTTGGTAAAAGGTCGAATATGGGAACCTAAAGTACCAAGAGCATCTACACAGGCACTAAAATGTACAGCATGACCAAACAACAATTTCAGTCTTATTATCATTGAGACAGAGACAATTCTGATCCAACCAAACAGTTCAACAAAGGCTAGATATTGTCCCTCTCATTGTTTTTTACAGGCAAATAGATTTGTACATTGTCTGCAAAACAATGGAAAGAAATGTTATGTTTTTTTAAAATGGGCCCTAAGGGCAGTATGTACAGAGAAAGGAGCATGGGTCTCAAAATGGAACCTTGGGGGACCCCACAAGAAAGAGGGGCAGCAGATGAAGAGCAATTCTCAAGGTGGACAGCAAAACTCCTATCTGTCAAGCAAGATTCAAACCATTTTAGGACTATGCCCATAATGCCAACACTTTGTTTGAGTCGGGATAAGAGGATAGAGTGCTTGACCGTGTCAAAGGCAGCAGTCAAATCTAAGAGCACTAAAACAGCAGATTTTCCTGAGTCGACCGCTAAGAGAAGGTTGTTATAGACTCTTAGAAGGGCAGTTTCAGTACTGTGACGGGGCTTAAAACCAGACTGGAACTTTTCATAAATACTAAAGTCATCTAAAAATGATTAAAGTTGATTAAAAACAACCTTCTCCAAGACTTTAGATAAAAAGAGAAGTTTAGAAATAGGTCTAAAATTAGACAAAACTGAGGGATCCAGATTTTTTTTTTTTTGAGAGTGCAGTACCATGACCCTGCGCGACCCTCTGAATCACGTGTGTGTGTGCTGTGTTTATGAAGAGTGGTAGGCGTAAGATACACTTCAACTGACAATTACATGTACTTTTTAGATTAACAAATAAGGCTCTCTCTTAAATAAACTTCCAAATACTACTCCTTACTGAGCTCTATAAAGCTGATAACAAACTAAGTTGTCCATCCAGCCGTGCAGTTGTGTGCCGAGCAACCAGGTAAAATGCTGCTGGTCACCTGGCGGCAGGCTTCACGGAATACCCTTAAGGACTTGGCAGCCAATCAGAGCATGGCAGTGCTTTCTGCGGGCCCGACTCCCACTCATAAGAAGATGGATAAAAATAAAACAGTATGTGTCATGCCTTGCCTTTGCACGACACCGGGATGAGAGCTGGGCACATTGGAGAGAGGCAGATATCTAATATTTATCAATGAGTGAAGAAACAGAGACAAGTAAGTGGTTATTCATGATTGTCCTTGCTGAGGAAGAGGAGCACAGAGACCTGGAGAAGATACAGAACAGTGGGAGAGATATGGACTCATGTATCTGTGTACTTGTTTATTCATAGTCACAGCAGCTGGCATACAGAACCCAACAGGAGAAAGCCAAACAGCAGTTGGCCTCCAAATGAATTTCCTTCAGTCTAAGTTAACGAATTACACACACATTAAAAAATCTAAATGGAACTGCCACCCTTATGGCGGTTTTCCATTACATGGTACCTGCTGGAGTCGACTCTACTCGGCTCGGCCGCAGCGCCCCGTCCTCCTTTTTCCATTGCAGATTTAGTACCGCCTCATGCGTGAGGCGAGCGTGGTTGGTCGTCATAGCGACACCGCAGGAAACTCCTGTGACCTAACGCAACACACACACAGAACGTGGAAGGTGTGTGTTTGTGATTCTCGGCATGTGGCGGTTTGCCAGAAGACACATTTTGTTTCTAAAGAAGCTAGAGGCAGAAAAAAAACTATTTAAAAATGGCGAGTTTGTTCAGGACCCCCCCGTCTGTTGCTAGCAATGATGACGCAGTGATCAGTGACGATTCTCTCCGACCAATCAGTAGTTTGCAGGTTTTCACGTCACCTTTTGGTATCGCCTCACCTCGCTTGGAACCTCGACGGAGGTGATACTAAAAAAAGTACCTGTTGGCAGGTACCAGGGACTTTTTATCATAATGGAAAACCAAAAAAGGAGAGTAGAGTCGATGCGAGTCGAGCAGGTACCATGTCATGGAAAAATCTTTCTACAACCAAACTCTCTAGTTTGAGAGATGAGAGTTGCTAATGCTAATTTGATATATACCTGACTATCACAACTGTACATGGAGGTTGCACAAACATTAACTACCAGCATGTGAGTTACATCATTTGACAGAATACTTTGTTAGAAAAGAAATTCTGGTTGACACAAATTTTAGGATCAGGTGCCTTGCTCAAGGGCTATTAAACAGACAGAATCAGCAGACTGATCTCATGAAGTGGTGTATGTATGATACGCAAATTTGTATGCCATTATTGGCGTGTTATCAAGACGCATACTCGCTTTTTAGCATGTTTATCAACGCCGTTTGGCCTCCATTGACTTACATTACCTTGCGATTGCGTGAATTGATGCCGTAGTGAGTAGTATGAAAGGGCGAAAATCCGCGTAGGGAGGTTGGTCGGGGGGGTGGATGGGTCAAACACAGGACTTTTACCCAGGAGACCAGGGATCATGTCCCGCGTGTCACGTCATCTAAACTCAACCGTCGCTTTCTTCTTTTAATAACTCCAACCCCGTTCTTCTTTTCCTAAACCCAACCTGTCCGCTGTATACGGCGCTCAAAATGCGTGCAGATAAAGTGAAAAAAGTGAAAAATAGAAAGTGCCGTGTATGTTTACGTCCGCTGTATACAGCGTAGACATACACGCGGATAGCTCAAAATGCGTACAGATAACACGCCACTTGGCTTCAGGAAAGTGGGCGTGTATGTTTACGCAAAGTCATGATGTCACGTTGGAATCAGCATCATGTCATAGTTTACTTCACCCAAAGCATCGTTGGAAGGTGTTTATAACAATGTTACAACAAAAGTCTTAACATTGTTGGATCCCAGGACCTACCTCCAGTGAGAGAATAATTCAAGATCTTGCAATTTTCATACCAGCAAATCCCTAAACCGATCAACAATAATAGATAGATGTGAGGCTGCCTCAGGCAAACTGCGGGACCCACCTTCATCCCCACATACCTAGAATAATGTGTGACAAACACATAACTGGTAACTGGTAAGAGTAAGTTCTTTGCAGCTATACGTTTATGTGAATAAAATGTAGAATTATCCAGCTTTGTCTGCATTTTGTCTGTCTAGAAGGAAACTATGACATCCTGCCTCTTGCTTGTAACCTTTACGTTTCGTGACACTGTTAAAATAACAAAGCTCCATTGGCCAGGTATGTTAAGCCTAGCTCTCTCCTGCATGGTTATGCATTGGTGGATCTGCTTTTTACCGTGCCACTATGTTAGGAATTAAGGGTGTCACAATTTCAATTTTAAATTGAAATCGATCGAAATTAAGTCACAATCTTGAATATCGAATTAAAAAATAGAATCGTCGATACTGCCACGCCCCCATGTCACGTCCGGTCGGCTTGTCAAGCGGAAAAAAACACGTGTTGAAGTGCTGCGAGTCATCAACCTCCTCTAACTAAGCTAGAGGCTGTCAAAAGTTACCATGGCAACTGCAGATGCTGGAGACCCATCGACAGAACTTAAGCCCCCTCCTCTTTCACTGAAGTGTGTGAAAGTGTGAAAGTATTTTGGATTTCCAGAGAGTTATGTTGACAATGTTCGCGTTGTCTACAAAAAAGCCACAGTTTGCAAGCTCTGCTATATGTGGTTACCATACTCTGTGTGTTTACCATTACACATTAGCCTAGCAGCTAGCAGATATTCCTTCTGCTTATAGCTTTATCCCAATAAAACCGCACGGTTCAATTTCAGCCTGCATGCACATTTTGTAGCCTAAACAGAGCAGCTGATATTGGTTATATTAGAGAGAGCAACAAGTTACCGGGCTGCTGTTCGCCGAGTCACCCTCTCTGCTATCGGTCTTAGTCTAGTAGCCAGCCCATAGAGCCCCATTGTGAACCCGGAAATGTTGAGTACACCAGTACCAAGTTTTATTGCAGAAATGTGAAGTATGGGTCCTCAGCATACAGAAACTGCCGGATGCTAATTTTCGTATGTTGATCAATTTGCATAATTAGCACAATTAGCATAATTAGCATAATCGTCCTGATTGACAATAGATTTTGCACTGTGTGATCAGTTTCTACAATTTTGGAGTGGTTTAAGAGGTTTTAGAGGATGCTGAACGCAATTATGGCACTTTCAGACTTCAAAATGGTAACTCTATAACAAATTTGGATAAATTTAGACATTTTTTATTAATTTCAGACAAAATCTGGAGTCACGTGATCAGCTCGACAGAGATGGCAGCTTAGGGTTTTAGCTCCCGGCCTAACCTCGTCAAATAGTTGTTTTTTGTGGTTCCACCACTGATATTTTATCATTTTGTGCTCGACAGAGTCATTTGAAGCAGAATGGCAAACAAGAACAAAACTCAACGTGCTGACATGGACGCAATGGCAGATGCGGTGCTGGAGAGACAGAAGGGCTACCTTGAGTCGCTTTTTTCTCGGAGCGACGAGAAGCTAACTGCTATACATGCTCAGCTAGCATCCCTGACTGCTAGCCTCGGTGCTATCAGATCTGATGTGAACACTCTCAAAACGGCCGTGGAGAGCAATTCTAATACTCTTGACGGCTACGGCCAAACTTTCCAAGAGCTGCAGGTGAAGCTGGCAGATATGGAGGACAGAAACCGTAGATGCAATATTCGCATTATCGGGCTAAAGGAAGGGCTAGAAGGCTCTAATGCTATTCAATTTCTCTCGCGCTCTCTGCCCCAGTGGTTCCCGGAATTGTCAGATGTCCAGATCGAAATTATGAGAGCTCACCGAATCTACAGTGACAGCGCAAAGAGGAGCAACAACACTGACAATCGCACACTGATTTTTAATGTGCTCCGTTACACAACCAGACAGGCAATTCTGCAGGCTGCACGGAGATCCCCGCCCGTGGTGGCATTTCTGTCTTGTTGAAAAGTGTTCGCCACCATCTACTTTTTTTTTTTTTTGTTTGTTTTTGTTTTTGTTGATGAGAAATGTTACATCAAAGCTAATTTAGTATGGATCCAAATTGATCTTACAAGCAGGTTAACATGGCCCATATTCGCTATTTCCCTGTACTGCCCCGTGTTTGACCTCTGATCACTGACCTAGTTTTAGTGTTAGCATGGCGGCTTCTTCTCCCCCCCCTCTCCGTTTCCCCCTCTTGTGTCACTGTCTCATGTGTTTTAGTCCTGTGTCTTACATGTTTTGTGCTGTGAGGGACTTTATTCTGGATGCACTGTTGTTGGGAATTGACAAGGTAAAGGGTATCAGCATGTTGCTTTTCCACATTTGTCTTCATTTAGAACACATCTTTTTTGATAATGGGTGATCTTACATTTTTAGTTTGGAACTGTGGTGGTTTGAATGCACCTCACAAGCGCGCCAGCACCCTAGCCCTACTTAAAGAGAAATGTCGACATTGCATTATTGCAAGAGACGCATCTGTTGCAAAGTGATGCCGACCGCTTAGCCAACAAATTCTATTATACGATCGCATCCTCATCAGCAAGCTCCAAAACTAAAGGAGTGGCCATTGTTGTTAAAAGAAATATCCCGCTTAAAGTTTTGTCCTCTTGGTCAGACAATACAGGCAGAATTGTGGTTGCTGTAGTAGTATTGAGTTCTAGGAAAATTGCACTTGTGTCAGCCTATGCTCCTAATGTCTCCTAATGTGCCGTTTCTATGGTACACTCACCAATCAAATGCTGAAGTTAACGGACTGTTCTTTAGTTGTTGGTGCGGACTTCAATGCTGTGTGGGACCCAAATATTGATCGGTCGAACGCAAAGGTCACTGGGGACCAAGCTCAGGCTACAAACGCTCTGAAATCATGGGCCAGCAGCTTGGGCCTTATAGATATTTGGCGTACAGTTAATCCCACCTGTAAGGATTTTTCTTTTTTCTCAGGTAGACATAAATCTTTTTCCAGAATAGACTTTCTTTTTGCATCCCCCCAATTATTTCATTCAATTGACAAAGCGGTGCTACTCCCAATGGCATTGTCTGACCACAAAGGGGTTCTTTGCGACACCACTTTAGACCGCCTGTCTCAGCGTGCTGTTAGATGGCGCTTTAACGCTTCCTTATTGAAAAATGAATCCTACATCACTCAGTTTATAGCAGAGTTTCAGATATTTGCGGACATTAATGTCGGCTCTATAGAGGACCCCAGAATATTGTGGGATGAGATAAAGGGATTTATTAGGAGCAACACCATACTGTTCAGCTCCAATACGCGCAAAGCTACGTCACTGAGACTGCAAAATCTTGAAGCTGAGTTCACCAGATTAGACTCACTGTTACAAACTAATTTTACGGACCGAATAGCTTTAGAGCGATCTCTAGTCAAGAAGGAAATAAACAACATTCTGAAGCAGAAGTCTGAATTTCTAATTCACAGAACAAGGCAGCGCTATTACTTTCAGCGTGCTAGACCTAGTCATCTTTTGGCAATGAGGTTAAGATCCAGTGATGATTTTGCAGATATTCCAGCTATTAAATCTTCAGATGGTAATATTAAAACTGACCCTGTTGAAATAAATACATCCTTTCAGACATTCTATTCCAATTTATATGAATCAGAGGTTACTTTGGATAAATCTTACTGCGATAACTGGTTGAATCAGCTTGATTTGCCTCAGTTATCAACAGAGGAATCGGCTAGCTTGGACAAATTGATCGCTATCGAAGAGTTAAAGGTGGCAGTACAGAATATGCAAAAAGGAAAGTCTCCGGGCTTTGATGGGATTCCCGCTGAATTCTATGCAACTTTTTGGGAACAGTTGGGCCCTTTCCTTCTGGACATGATTAACTTCTCTATTGAAAAGGGTGAATTCTCAAGGGATGTTAACACAGCTTTAATTTCCTTACTGTTGAAAAAAGATAAGGATCCTACAGAGTGCTCTAGCTATCGACCTCTGAGCCTGCTTAACGCTGATGTAAAAATCTTCGCAAAGCTCCTAGCCCGTCATTTGGAATCTCATATGACTAAATTAGTGAACCCTGACCAAACAGGATTCATAAAAACGAGACTAGCAGCAGATAATGTTAAACATCTTCTCCATATTGTTGATGCGGCGGAGGACTGTAAGACCCCAATGTCACTTCTTTCTGTTGACGCTATGAAAGCCTTTGACAGGCTTGAGTGGCCATTTTTATGGTCAGTCTTAGAGGTGATGGGCCTTGGTAAAACTTTCATTGGTATGATTAAAGTTTTGTATTCTAATCCCTCAGCTCGAGTCTTAACCGGTCGCACCTCTTCCTCTTTATTTCCTGTTTCTAGATCCTCACGCCAAGGCTGCCCCTTGAGTCCTGCACTATTTGTCATTTCTCTGGAGCCTCTAGCTCAGGCTATTCGCCAGTCAGTTATGGTGTCACCGATAAGCATTCGTAGTACACAGCATCATCTCTCATTATTTGCGGACGATGTTTTGTTTTTTTTAGAGAACCCCTCTCGATCTCTTCCTTATCTTCTATCATTATGCGAGGAGTATGGAAGCTTATCAGGCTTTAAAATTAACTGGTCAAAGTCCGCACTACTTCATTTAAATGACTGCCCGCGATTCAATCATCCCTGCTAACATCCCCATTGTTAAGCAGTTTAAATATTTGGGCATTGAGGTCTTCCACTGCTTAAACCAGATTGTGAAATATAACTATTCGGTTGCTCTAAATAATGTTTTGAAAGATATGGAAAAGTGGATGAGTCTACCCATGTCGATCCAAGCCCGTATCTCAGTGGTTAAAATGAATGTGTTACCCAGGATTAATTTTGTGAATTCTATGCTACCTATCTCCCCTCCTTCTGACTACTGGCGTAAATTACAATAAGCAGTATCTAAATTTATCTGGAAAGGCAAGCGGCCGCGACTTAAGATGTCCACTT
The DNA here is from genome assembly GCF_008315115.2 of Sander lucioperca. NCBI lineage: Eukaryota > Metazoa > Chordata > Actinopteri > Perciformes > Percidae > Sander > Sander lucioperca. The sequence goes on from NC_050183.1 coordinate 11,219,491, forward strand.
TACAGAGAAGGAAAGAGGATGGTGGCCTTTCTGTTCCCAACTTCAAACATTACTTCTGGTCCTTCGTGTTGAGGCCCCTTCTAACTTGGTTTAGCCCAGATGTGTCTGTCTGCTGGCGTGCCTTAGAAAGTGCTATTATAGAGTCTTGGTCACTCCATGACGTTCTTTTTGCCAATATTTCTAATAAACAGTGCCAGCTACGCTTTGGCCCCATCGTCTCACACCTTATCAATACTTGGAGTTTGGCTGAAACACACTGCCATATAGCTTGTAATTGGCACACTTTTTCCCCTATATTTAATAATACAGCACTCCTGATTGGGGGGAGGCCAATAACAGCCCCACAATGGGAGCAGAGGGGACTTCATTGTCTGAAAGACATTTTTAGCGAGGTTGGCTTACTGCCTTTTTCTGACTTGCAGAACGCATTCAATCTACCACGTTCCTCTTTTTTCTTTTACCTTCAATTAAGATCAGCACTCAAAGCATACGGTGTCCCTTGGCAGAGGCCTTTGCCCATCCATCCTATCCGGAAGTTATTTACTGTGCACCCTAAAAACTGTGGTATGGTATCTAAGCTTTATCAGTTTTTTGTGATATCTGGCCGCTCTGCCCTTCCTATTGAGAGGATCTGGGCACGCGATTGCCCAGGTCTGAGTATCGATCTCAACTGGCATGATGTATGGTCTAGCATTCCAGAAGTATCACGCAATCCGGACCACCAGCAGATTCACTACAATTTTATTCATAGGACATATCTCACTCCTATGAAAATGCACCACATGAATATAATTAACAGCCCGTTATGCACCCTCAGCCCAATGAAAGCACAAGGCACATATTTTCACATTATCTGGGAGTGTCCTCCCGTCAGTCGGTTCTGGAACAGCATTGCATCCAAAATATCTGCCTTGTTTAATGTTACTGTGCCTGTTTCTGTCAATGTTTTGATTTTGAATGATCTGTCAGCACTTCAACTCTCTGGAACTCAGAAACGTGCTGTATTTGCTGGCCTTACAGCTGCAAAGAAAATTATTGCAACTCGTTGGAAACCACCTCACGACCTGTCTATCCGCACATGGACCATTTCCTACTTGGATGTAGTGTATATGGAGCTGTCCATGGCACGTATCAATGGAGCGCCAGGAAAGACCCTGGACACTTGGGTGATCATTGCGGAGGCTGTGAGGTCCGGGCTGTAGCCTTTTTAGGTTCCTTATCTTGTGTCTGTCTGTGTTTGTGTCTGTTTGTGTATGTGTTTGTGTGTGTCTGTTTTCTGCTTGTTGTTTTTGTCTCCCTCCCTCCCGTCTTTCCTCTTCGTTTCCCCCCCTTTTTATTTACTTATTTATTTTTATTTATTCATTTTCTCTTTCTGGCCCTGGGACACGTTCTCTGTCTCGGTGTATTGTTTGTAGTTTGTAGTTGTTTATTTCCTTTGATAATATAAAAATAAAAAAAACATTTGATCACAAAAAAAAAAAAATTTCGGACAAAATTTTAGGTTATTTTCATGGTAAACACAATAATCTCACATTTCAGAATCACAAGAGCTCTTGCTCTTTGATGTGAATGTTGATAACCTAAATCTGTTTACATTTCTTGAGGTCCGGTCATGTTTTTATACAAATAAGCTGTTGCAGCTAGCTGTTGTAGTTGTAATAAGTATGTTGTAAAGCAAGGGAGCATAGTCTAGTTTTAAAGTACTTGAAACATTTAAAAATGTATGGAAAACTTAATCATAAAGGGAGTAGTTTCACCAACTTGCATGTTCAAGCATGTCTATTGAACTCATAGCCCTATCGAACAAGCTAATCACAAACAACTGAAACGTTAAGGAGCGAGAATTTTTGGTACAACATAATTTAAGTTGTGCGCTCGGCAGTAGAGCTAACCTAACGTTACACTAGCCAGTATCCTAAAAGCCTGGATTGCTAGTCTAGGACGGCTACTTTACCAACGCCTCTCTAAACAAGTTTTGACATTGTCATGCCAAGTCAACATGATGCCATACTTTATTCTCTAAATTTCTATTTTAATCTCAACATGTTGAAATAAATTCCGCCATGTCCAGATTTAAGTTGGAATGATATTTCAATTTGAGTGTCAAAGTGTTGACTTTCAAGTCATGTTGACTTTCATGTCGAAATTCACCCTGCAAATATTTGTTTCTTATATTGCCTTAATATTCGTACAAAAGTCAGTCAAGGGATTTAATGTTGACATTACTTATGTTTTCACATTAAGATAAAAAGTGGACAGAGTTATGACAGTATTGTTCAATACATTGTGAATTTCTAGTCTGATCCATTTTGTGGGTGAATCTTGTGTTCTAAAATTAGTTACCATTATTTTAAAATTTCGGATTCTTCTTTTTTTAAATTCAGACTTCTTGTGGTTTGATAAGGAAAGGATTAAAAACAGTCGATATTCAGTGTTATTGCTACTTTCTCAAGTTGTTGTGGAGGATTATTTAACCATTCGACTCTAGAGTTAAGTACTTTCAAAGCAAAGAGAGATGGTTTGATCAGGTCGAAATGTCGGGAAAGAAGTGTCTGTTTGCACCATGCAGTGGCAAAGATGATGACTTTAAAATATCTGGGTCCAAAGGAATCACCACTCTGCTAATTAAGAGCGAGGAGCTCGGAGACACAGCCATACATGAGACTTTGTCAAACATTATTGCTACTGATGGTGCTTCATCAGCTTCTGTGCTATGTCACAAATCTTGCTACAGCTCATATACTTCTTGCTCTAGAAATGTGAGCAAGAAGACTCATGTCAGAGTCAGCCCGGAAAGCGTATCATTCGCTCTCAACTCTCTGCCTTTGAGTATTCAAAACAGTGCTTGTTCTGTGGTCTTATTTGTGAAGAAAAAGACTATCCTAAATCCTAACAGGTGGAATCCAGTTAAAAAATGTCAGACTTTAGATAGCCCAGACCTTCCATCCTTCAAAGATGTGATTTTGTCTAAATGTGATGAACGGCAGGATGATTGGGCAGAAGTTGTGAAGCTACGGGTGAATGGCATCATGGACCTACCTGCAGCTGATGCTCAGTATCACTCAAAGTGTTACAATGCTTTCAGGAAGGTACCTATTGACTCAAGTGCAACTGCTAGTAAACAAATTGACAGCTGTCTAGCTTCGGTCATAGACCACATGAGTGCAAACAAGTCAGTGACTTGGATGTTTCCGAATTACATGATGTTTTTGTAGCTAATTCTGGGAGTTTGTGCCGGAAGCAAATGCTAGCCAACCTGTGTCATTATTATGGTGATGCCGTTATTGTACTGAGAGTTGAAGGATGCCAGACGATTGTTGGCTTTAGGCAGTACATTGGTAAATCACTCAAATTAGTAGGACAAACTGGCCTCTCCAGTGACGATGATGATGATGTCAACAAGGTTGTCAGAAAAGTGCGGGCAGAGGTCCAGAATATTCCCTTGCCTCGTGAATATGACCTTGGCAGCTTTAGGCATGAAAGGGTCATTCAAGATACAAGTCCAACTCTCCTTAGACTTGTCTCCAGTCTTGTGTCCAGGGAAGAAACAGTGACCAAGCCAGCACTCACAATTGCTCAATGCATCCAGCAGCACATCAGTAAAAGCTGGAATCAGACAACTTTGGGGCTTGCTGTGAAACTTCATCATAAGCATGGTAGTTCAGAACTGGTTCGGAACTTAAATGAGCATGGTCTTGTTGTAACATATGATGAGGTCCTCCGGTTCCGGAAGTCAGCTGCCAAATATGCCTCAGATGATGCAGATAAGTACCTGCGGGTATTAGGACTGGAGAGGTGCATTGGCCCTATTCACAGTTGGGGTGATAATTTTGATCTTGTAGTCTTCACATCCAATGGTTGCCGCACAACACATGCCATGGCCACTCAGTTTGTGCAAAATCCTGCAGGGATCCTGTTCCCTGGAGTGGCAACTCCAGGCGGTGGGATTATATCGCTAAAAGTACCCCGTCTGACAAAGCTCCAAGCTGAAAAATTCTGTCCGGTAGCTAACCGCAATCTTGCCATTGAACATTATACAGGCCCTAAGAAGCTGACTCCACCCGCTCTGAAAGAAGTGCCAAGAACAGCTACTGTCCAAGAGAGCATCCAAGAGAGGATTTCTAAAGCACAGAGGAGGGATGCTGCTTGGCTCTGTCAGTTCCATTCTACTCCTCTTCCCCTGGACTGGTCAGCCTACAATGTTGTGCAAGATCGTAACAGTGATGAAGGTGTGTCTAAAATGAAGACTATAAGTGTCTTTGGACCATTGCTCGACTCACCTCCTGCTCATCCTGATACAGTGCTCCGTACCATTACATACTTGGACACATCACTCAAGCAGCTTGGCATGAGCTACAGTCATATAACATTTGACATGCAGCTGTACAAGATTGCTTGTCAGATCAAATGGGGTGACCCACAGCGATGGGCATCAGTGGTGCTCAGACCTGGAATGATGCACACCCTGATGTCATTCATTGGCTCAATTGGGGAGCTGATGAATTCAACAGGCCTTGAGGAGCTGGTAGGTGCATCATTTGGAGGCCTGGCATCTATCTTCAATGGAAAGGCCTGGCCTAAGGCCATGCGAGCCTTCCGTATGGTTATGTATGCTCTTCTTCATGAATTCTTAAAGGAGGGAGAAAAGAGTCATCAGCAGATACTAGAATTCCTGTAGAAGGCAAGACAGCACCCAACAGGCCGATTATGGGTGGATTGCTTTATCACTCCAACCTTAATAGCACATAGATTCTGGCGAGCAGAGAGGGAGGGTGACTGGCTGCTGCAACAACACTGCCTTGAAGAGATGCTACCCTATTTTTTTGCTGCTGGTCATCACCACTATGCTAGATGGATCACTTGGCATTTACATGAAATGCAGCACCTTCCTTCTATTGCCTTCTTGCCGGAAGTCATGTGTGCCGCCATTCAGATGGTGCACCTGCAGTGAGTGCCGATATGTTTGGGGAGCAGACATACATCAGGCAAGGGAAGGGAGCAGGGGGCATGAAGGGTATTTCAACCAACCCTGAGCAGGTTGCAGTTTGGATCCAATCATTTGGCATATGTTCACATCTCTCTCAGTCATTGGATGACATGTACAGTGATACAATAGCATCAGAGAAGACTGTGTCCAACAGACACAAAGAGGAGGGTGAAGCACGACGGGAGTTGGATGCTGAGGACCGCTCTAAAATTGTGAGGATGCTGTGGGAAAACACAAATCCACTCATGACAGAAAGCACTTTGCTCTACCACATCATAAATGGACAGGTGGCTGATGAAAAAGTAAATGTGCAGGATGTGCTGAAGATTGGCCAGGCTATGTGTGAAAAGTTTTCTTCATCACTTCCGGAGGCATTTCATGCACCCATCTCTAACAAGGTAGTGACTATGAAGTTCCAGAAAAAGGGAATGAAGGTCAGTGGGAAGGTTGTTTGTGACCTAGAGTCATTATTTGCTCGACTTTTGGTGGTGGGAGGCCAGAGAAAAATGGAGCTCTCTTCTCTCTTCAAATATGAGCTTAGCCCAGTCCCCTTGTCTATCACTGATGACAATGGATGCCTCTGAAAGGGCAATAAGTCAGTGCTTGTCCAGCAGCTCGGAATTCCAGTCTGCAATCCCCAGCCACCAGATGTTGTCATTGTGGATGCATCCCAGCTCATTTATCACGTGGTTTGGCCATCATCTGGGACAGTGGCAGATCTTGCAGCCAGCATGGAACATCGGCTTAATTGTTACGACACCCAAACATTTGTCATCTTTGACAGATATTTGCAGGTGTCTGCCAAGGACCATGAGAGACATAGAAGAGCAGGAGAGTGCTCCACATAGTACAAGCTCTAATTGACTACACCTCTACCTAGTCGAGACAAAGTCTTGAAGAACAAGCACAACAAACAAAGGCTGAGCGAACTCCTTTGTACTTTCACTGTAGGAAGAAATATCATGATGGTCAGTAAAGCTGACAGCATTGACACTCATGATGAGGCGGATATATACTTGTAACTTACATGTTAGATGCTGTCAGACATGGGGCTTCAACTGTTCACATTCTCAGTGATGACACAGATGTCTTTGTGCTTATGGTTTATTGGTGTTGGAAGGCTGGTATCACAACTAACCTACAGATGGAAAAATGTAATGGCACTGTTCTCAGCATAAATGCAACTGCAGAGAATCTGGGTGACCAATGTGGTTCCATTCTGGCCATGCATGCTCTTTCGGGATGTGATACCACCTCATATCCTGTCGGGAAGGGGAAGGTGTCTGCACTCAAGGCTATGAGAGTCGTACCTGGTAAGCTTCTCCACTGTATTGGAGAGGCAGAAGCCACAGATTTACAGATCACAAAAGCAACGAGGGCTTTCTTTCTGGCTCTGTACAATCAGAGGAACTCTTTAAACTTGGATGCAGCTCGGTATGAAATTTACCGAAAGCGAAAAAGGCCCCCAGCACTGAAGACACTACCTCCTACAGAGCGCAATATGCGCCTTCATGGAAGACGTGCCCACCTACAGGTGCTGCTATGGAAAGCAGCAGACCAGCCTGAACCACTGGCTGTGGATATCACCTTGTTTGGGTGGGACAAGAAGATGGGCCTAAAGGAAGGAGATGAACTGATTACGCCCACCCAGGATTCAAGTCCAGTTGCTCCTCCTGCTTTGTTAGATGTTGTCAGCTGTGGTTGCAAAGCCGGGTTGAAACCTTGCACATCAGCAAAGTGCAGCTGTGCAGCTGCAGGTCTGGCCTGTACCAGTTATTGTTCCTGCAAAGGCAATGATGGTATATGCTGCAACATACTTACACAACACCAAGAACACAAAGAGAGGGATGAAGGGTCTGGAGAAGATGATGACAGAACAGACGAGGATAGTGAAGATGAGGCTGCCTTTTTGTTAATTAATTGTGAGGCATAGCAGTTTGCCTGAAGGTGGTGTGTGCTTTTTGTGGTGCGGAGGTGAGGCCCTCTTGGTTAGCCTTGCGTCTGGCGGGCTGACCCGGGTTGCCCAGACTCAGTTTTAACTCTTGCATCTGGCGGAGTTTTAACTGGATCCACGTTGGATCTTGCAACTTGCGGACCAACCTGGACAGTTCTTCTGTCATTTGGGCATGGCCCTAGCGACTTGCGGGGCCTGTCTTGTATGGCATGTATATATTGTATATGTACATGTTTGGCGTGGTGCGGAGGTGAGGCCCTCTTGGTTAGCTTTGCATCTGGCGAGCTGACCCGGGTTGCCCAGACTCGGTTTTAACTCTTGCATCTGGCAGCGTTTTAACTGGGTCCTCGTTGGATCTTGCGACTTGTGGACCAACCTGGGCAGCCCTTCTGCCATTCGGGCGTTGCCCTAGCGACTTGCGGGGTCTGTCTTTTATGGCATGTATATAGTGTATGTTTGTACATAGTTCGTTGATCACACAAGGTGATAGGTTTAGATGATGTCATGTCATTGGGTGTCTTAATGAGCTACCCCATTGATATGTATCGTACAGTTGCAGGATCCAAGCTATGTCAAATACCCACATTGCTTTTTCTTGCAGAAATGCATAACATTCTGTCAGGGTTTTGGTATTTTGTGGTGTGTATTATTTTTGTAGTCGGTTTCTGTTCTGTATTGTGCTTGTTTCCTGTTTTATTTTGTAGTCTGTCTTGTCTCCCTTGTCTTGTCTAGCTTTCTTCCTGTCTTTGTTTGTTTCCCGCCTTTTTTGATTTGTTCCACCTGTTGTGTCACCTGCCTCTCGTTACCTTGTGTATTTAGCCTCTCTGTTTTCCCTTGTCTCTCGTCGGATCATTGTTTGTGTCTGGTTTTGTTCCTGTCAGCACGTCGTAGCCTGTTCTGTTGTTTTCTGCCTGCTCCATTTTTGGACCGCCTTTGGTTTGCTCCTGTTTTTGTGTTAATAAATCCTCGTGCTCATTACTCCTTCGCCTGCTCTCTGCATTTGGGTCCACCATCCTCGCTAACCATGACAGAATGATCCGACCAACCGGACCCAGCAGAGAAGCTTCCTTTTTCCCAGTGGGTTCCCAGTTTTTTGTGTTTTTTTTTTTCTACTGGTTGCTGCTCAAGGCCTATCTGGACCATGGCTCCCGCACACCCTTTGTCTGATGAACTTTGTGAGCTACTTTGTGACCTGATAGAGCTGAAGGTTATGTGGAAGGAAGCAGACAGTGAGTACCAGAAGGAGGCTATTTTGTCATTGGCTCGTAATATGGTGTCAGAAAAACCCTGGCTAATTGACTCAATTCCGGACTGGGTTAAAAGATTTGTTTCCACTCCTGCCCATCCACCTGTGTGCCGTTTTGCTACAGGTTTCATGTCCGTTACCCAGCCTACATCCCGGTCTGCTAACACCGTGGCCACTGGATTTTTGTCTGTGACCCCGTCTGTCCCTTTGCCCGCTTCGCCCAGTCCTGTCTCTCTACCTGGAGGAGAGCCAGAGACTCATATGACTTTGCTTCAGTATTTTGCCATGTCTGTTAAAAAGACTGAGGAGGCCAAAGCTGCCAGCCTTCAAGCTGGAAGACAACAGTCTAGTTTGCCTGCTAGCAGCTCCCCTGGAAGCTTTACGATCGGCTCTACGGCAACCCACTCTGCGGGCACCCTCAACTACAAGCAATCCTTTGAGGGAACTCGCCTAGCCATATTCCCTGGGAACCGTGGAGGCCGGAGACGGGGTAGAAGACAACATGGCTCCCGACGTCATGCCCTGCTTCACCCTCTCTTCAGCCCAGAGTCCTCGCTGTCCAGCGGCCTCGAGTCCGTGCTGTCCAGCGAGCCAGAGCCTGAGCTGACGTATGTTCCTGAGCTGACCTGTGTTCCTGAGCCTGAGCTGACCTGTGTTCCTGAGCCTGAGCTGACCTGTGTTCCTGAGCCTGAGCGGACCTGTGTTCCTGAGCCTGAGCTGACCTGTGTTCCTGAGCCTGAGCGGACCTGTGTTCCTGAGCCTGAGCGGACCTGTGTTCCTGAGCCTGAGCTGACCTGTGTACCTGAGCTGACCTGTGTACCTGAGCCTGAGCTGACCTGTGTACCTGAGCCTGAGCTGACCTGTGTACCTGAGCCTGAGCTGACCTGTGTGCCTGAGCTGACCTGTGTACCTGAGCCTGAGCTGACCTGTGTACCTGAGCCTGAGCTGACATATGTTCCTGAGCTGACCTGTGTTCCTGAGCCTGAGCTGACCTGTGTACCTGAGCCTGAGCTGACCTGTGTACCTGAGCCTGAGCTGACATATGTTCCTGAGCTGACCTGTGTTCCTGAGCCTGAGTTGACCTGTGTTCCTGAGCGTGACGTGCAACCCTTCTGTTCCCGAGCTGACGTGCAACCCTTCTGTTCCCGGGCTGGCGTGCAGCTCTCCTGACCCTGGGTTGACGTGCAGCTCTCCTGATTCCGGGTGGACGTGCAGCTCTCCTGACTCCGGGCTGACGTGCAGCTCTCCTGAATTCAAGCTAGCTAGCAACCTCCCTGAGCCCCGGCTAGCTAGTAACCTTCCTGAGCCCAGGCTAGCTAGCAGGCCCCCTAAATTCAGGTTAGCTAGCAACCCCCCTGAAACAAGGCTAGCTAGCAGCCTCTCTGAGCCCCGGCTAGCTAGTAGCCTTCCTGAGCCCAGGCTAGTTAGCAGCTCTTCTGAATCCAGGCTAGCTAGCAGCCTTCTTGAGCCCCGGCTGGCTAGCAGCCCCCTTAAGCCCAAGCTAGCTAGCAGCCCTCCTGAGTCCAGGCTAGTTAGCACTCTCCCAGATCCCAGGCTTGCTAGCAGCTTTCCTAGCTTCCCCGAGTTTCCTAGTGTTCCCGAGTTTCCTAGAGTTCCCGAGTTTCCTAATGTTTCCGAGTTTCCTAGTGTCCCCAAGCTGCCCAGTTTCCCAGCACTGCGCAGCCTTCCAGAACCGCCGCTGACGTGCAGCCTTCCAGAACCGCCGCTGACGTGCAGCCGCCCAGAACCGCCGCTGACGTGCAGTCTTCAAGAGTCGTCGATGACCGCTCTTCAAGAATCTACGATGACCGCTAGAGCTCGTCGAGTCTGAGAGTCTTCCAGTCGTCCAAACTCTTCGATGACCGCTCTGCTAGAGTCTTCCAGTCGTCCAGAGTCTTCGATGACCACTCTCCCAGAGTCTACGTCGACAGCTCTTCCAGAGTCCATGTCGACAGCTCTCCCAGAGTCCACGTCTACGGGCAAGCCAGAGGCCTTGCCGGTCTCCGGCGTCCAAGAGACTGCCCCTGAGGCTTTGTTGGTCTCTGGAGTCCCAGAGACCTCCCTAGTGACTTTGCCTTTGTTCTGCCCCCATGAGACTTTGCCTGTGGCGGTCAGGCCGACTCCTGCCCCTCGTGTCCTGTCGGCGGTCAGGCCGACTCCTGCCCCTCGTGTCCTGTCGGCGGTCAGGCCGACTCCTGCCCCTCGTGTCCTCTCGGCGGTCAGGCCAACTCCTGCTCCCCGTGTGTTGTCGGCGGTTCGGCCGACTCCTGCTCCCCGTGTTTTGTCGGTGGTCCGGCCGACTAATGCTCCAGTTACCCTGTCGGCGGAGTTGCCGACTCCTGACCCTGTTGTCTTGTTGTCTGTTACTGATCCTGTTACCTTGTTGGCAGACACTGACCCAGCTGACCCGTCGCCTGTCTCCAGCCCAGCTGACCCGTCGCCTGTCTCCAGCCCAGCTGACCCGTCGCCTGTCTCCAGCCCAGCTGCTGAGCCTGTCTGGCCACCAGAGGGGATTCGCCTTCGCCGCCGGTCTTCAGAAGGAATTCGCCCTCGCAGACGGCCTCCAGAAGGATTCTGATTTCGCTGTCGCCCTCCAAAGGGGTTTCGCCTTCGTCGCCGTCCTTCAGAGAGGCTTCGCCTTCGCCGCCGGTCTTCAGAAGGGATTCGCCCTCGCAGACGGCCTCCAGAGGGGTTTCGCCTTCGCCGCCGGCCTCCAGAAGGATTCTGCTTTCGCTGTCGCCCTCCAGAGGGGTTTCGCCTTCGTCGCCGTCCTTCAGAGAGGCTTCGCCTTCGCCGCCAGTCATCTCGGTGCCCTCGACATCCTGTACGGCCACCAGAGAGATTCTGCCTTCGTCGCCGGTGGCCAGAAGGGTTCTGCCTTCGTCGCAGGCCGCCTGAAGGTTTCTGCCTTCGATTCTGCTCTCTGCCCCCTGTTGCCGAGGCCTCTCTGCCCCCTGTTGCCGAGGCCTCTCTGCCCCCTGTTGCCGAAGCCTCTCTGCCCCTGTTGCCGAACTCTCTCTCTCAGCCCCGGTGACTCTCTGTTCCCTGTGACCCAGGGCGTTGTGCCCCAGTGACTCTCTGTTCCCTGTTGCCGAGGCCTCTCTGCTCCTTGTTGCCGAGGCCTCTCTGCTCCTTGTTGCTGAGGCCTCTCTGCTCCTTGTTGCCGAGGCCTCTCTGTTGCCGAGGCCTCTCTGTCCCTGTCCCGGGGCCTTCCTGTTCCCTGTCCCGAGTGGTCTCTCCATTCCCTAGCCCCACTTGACTTGTTGCTGACCTGTTTGGCCCTCCTCCGGTCCCCCTCCGCCCTCCCTGGGTTGTCTTTTTGTTCTGTTTTTGGGCCATCTGGGATCTGTCCCTTGGGGGGGGGGTACTGTCAGGGTTTTGGTATTTTGTGGTGTGTATTATTTTTGTAGTCGGTTTCTGTTCTGTATTGTGCTTGTTTCCTGTTTTATTTTGTAGTCTGTCTTGTCTCCCTTGTCTTGTCTAGCTTTCTTCCTGTCTTTGTTTGTTTCCCGCCTTTTTTGATTTGTTCCACCTGTTGTGTCACCTGCCTCTCGTTACCTTGTGTATTTAGCCTCTCTGTTTTCCCTTGTCTCTCGTCGGATCATTGTTTGTGTCTGGTTTTGTTCCTGTCAGCACGTCGTAGCCTGTTCTGTTGTTTTCTGCCTGCTCCATTTTTGGACCGCCTTTGGTTTGCTCCTGTTTTTGTGTTAATTAATCCTCGTGCTCATTACTCCTTCGCCTGCTCTCTGCATTTGGGTCCACCATCCTCGCTAACCATGACACATTCAGCAAAGATAACAAAGATTCATCTTTTATCCAAAAAGCAATTTTGAATATTCAAAAGTGTCAGGAAGGGATTCAGCTTCACTACACCCCGAAAACAATGCATCAACATTCACAAGAGCACTCATGATTCTGAAATGTAAGATTATTGTGTTTACAATAAAAATAACCTAAAATGATGCCTGAAAGTAATCAGAATTTGCCTAAATAAATCAAAATATGTAATAAAATTAGCTCTTTCAAATCTGAAAATGCCAGAAATGAAATCAGCATCCTCTAAAACCTATAAAACCACTCACATATTGTAGAAATTGGCCATACAGTGCAAAATATGTGGTCAAAATGGACGATTAAGCTAGTAATGCTAATTATGCAAATTGCTCAACATATGCAAATTAGCATCCAGCAGTTTTAGTATACTGGGGACCCATACTTCACATTTCTGCAATAAAACTTTGGTGTACTCAACATTTCCGGGTTCACCTAGTACATAGCTACTAGACTATCTGCTCAGCTGCTGTGCTGGCTTGATGGTGTTTTAAGCCCCCAACTAAGCCTTCCAGGCAGCGCTGCGACCATCGTCTTCAACCATAACCATTGCTTAATCCTAGTGCCTTCCAGGCAGCGCTGCCTGGAAGACAACGTTAGGGGCTTTAACACCAAACTCTGTGCTGCGAAGCGTCTGCCCGTCGGTAAACTTTTTTTTTCTTTTGACAAATTGTGAAGTTTCCAATTGACTGAAGATATGTTATTGTTATATTATGTTGTTAATAAATGTTTTCAATTTGACAATGTAATGTGGTACATTGCGAACAAAGGTCAGATATTATATTACATACAAGTCTAGTCTAAAAATAGCATAGCAACCTGTGCTTTAAAAAAAAAAAGTAAAAATTGAGAATTGAATCGAACCGTGACCTTAGAATCGAAAATGTAATCGAATCGAGGATTTGGAGAATTGTGACACCCCTACTAGGAATATATAAGAGTCAGTAATGCATGATGATGACAAAAAAAAACAAAAAATACAATTAAGGTGATTTGTTGGTAAGATGATATCTTAATATGTAAGCCAAATTAAGGCTGTGGTTAATAAAGTCAAGTTTTGTAATCATCTGTAGCTATGTTACATGAAAAATGGTCACTAACATGTTACTGTATATGTAACGTGTAATGTGAGAGCTGGCTTCATAGACAAAAATAATTAAAACAGATTTACTCTGTTTCAGCCTAGACACCGGTCTCAACTTCAAATTACCAAAACCCTTTTTTACTTGGATATAGCAACTCTTATCATAAGGACGTAACAAAGCTGAACTCAGTTTCGTCAAGCTAACAGCAGTCTGGAGATATCTCAACAACTAGATGGACTGCCATGAAAACTTGTACAGACATTGATGGTTCCCAGGCTTTGGTATACCACTTGACTTTCTTCTAGTGCCACCATGAGGTTGACATTTGAGGTTTTTAGTGAAATGTCTCAACTAGAGGTCGACCGATTCATCGGTTTTGCCGATTAATCGGCACCGATAGTTGATTGGTGGAACTATCGTTATCGGCAAAAATCCATACCGATAGTTTTTCCTGGTTGCGTCCATTGCTGGAGCGGCTGAGAAGCGCGCGCTGTCATTCATTACACAGTATGCAAGAGCTGAGAAGGGTCTGCTGGCATCATGCATTACAGAGGCGAAATAAAAACTATCACTGATGCCTCGTGTTGTTTATTTTCGACACGTGTTACTGCGCGCTGCACGGACAGCACATGCTGCGGAGAAGGCTGACATCAGATGCGCGTTTAAAGCATCGACAGCAAAAAGGTATGTATACAGTACATTTTGTCATATCATTATAAAGTTATTAATTTGTTGAATAGATGCTGCATTAGTAGAGAAAGAACAGCACAACAGTATGTTTGTTTGCTTTCGAGGCTGAGATGACGCTAAACATTAGCAGCAGGCTAACGTACCTCAAGCGGTTAAAATACTGACAAAAATAAACGCTAAAAAGTCCAACTCAAATGTCAGAATCAGAACCCTAAAGGCTCGTCCACGATCCCAAACGGCACCTCTGATTCATATTTAGATAATTTAATAACAGTTAAACGTAGAGATTTACTGATTGCAGCAACAGGTGTCTTTGGTGTCTTTCTAGCCTCTACAGGTGATTTTCTATCCAGCCTGGAACTTGTTCCTTTTTTCGGGGTTGTTGAGCATTAAATCCAAACTGTTACATCCAAGATTTATCCACTTGATGTCCATAATTCATCACGTTTTCGGTCATTTCTGCCGCTAACTCCGTGCTACCCATAGACAGTAGGCGCTACAGACAAGGGAATGTCCCATGATGCCTTTGTTTATGTTTTCAACCAATGGGAAGGCAGGTCCGTCACACATTACGCCTTATATGGGCATCCAAGCGAGAACAAAGAGTATAAAGTGGGAAAGAGAGATCCCTCCAGGTCAGAGATCGTCTGTTACCGTTCTAAAACGTTCTACAGAGAAGAATGGCGTCACTGTTTTGAGATTTGGCATGGGCCTTTTTTGAAGAAATGTAAATAGTTTGTCCTTTATATGAATTATAATGCTCATTATGTTTATTTTTGCACTGGATGACTCCAAATATGTAGGAGAACTGTTTTAGACAACACACATGCTTGTGTAGCATTGCTGTACAGTTAAACAGTTACATGTTGAGTTTAACTGTTTTTATTTGTTATTTATTACTTTTTGTTTCAGTTTGAATGAATGTCTTTTATTAACTTCAATATTTATTTATATTTATATATTTATTTCATTTAGCATGTTTTCATGGTTCAATACAGTTTTTTTTATTTTTATAATAAAGTTCAGCACTGTTTTACTGGAGTGTCATGTTTGTTTTTATCCAGTATCAGTTATAAATACTATCGGTCGATTAATCGGTTATCGGCAAATACGGCCCAACCTAGCTATCGGTATCGGTAAAATCCACTATCGGTCGACTTCTAGTCTCAACAACTGTTGGATGGATAGTAGTGGTGTAACGGACCATAGTTGATCCGTGGTCCGTACGGATCAACACTCGCGGTTCGGAATGCATGTGAACCGTTGATTAATTGCAAAGTTTAACCATAATAATAGTGTGAAATCAATTATTACTGTCACTGTTACCTAAAGTAGGCCAATAAATCTTTATGGAGGGTTGCCGTGAAAAGATACAGGCACACAATTAGAGTCAGTTGATAGTAGAGTTACCCAAGACTAGGGGGCTAAAGCCGGGGCTGGGTACCAAACCACTATGCTAATATGGCACAAGTGTCTAAACGACCGGTATCTACCGGACGGAATAGCAACGCGGATTTCGGTGCCTCATAAATGCCTGCGCTGCTCTCTGATGCTCCGAAACAGACGTAGAGGCAACAGAAGCATCGCTGCTTGTGGCGCTAGTTAACACTAACGTTACACTTAGCAGCAGGTAATATTAGCCTACCGTTAGCTAGTAGCTGGATTAAACATGGTTAAAATGCCGACAGCTAAACGGCGGTCATGGACTGAAGAAGATTTGCAATATAAACCAGGACACATCCATTTACCAATTCCTCTGAATAATGTATGAACATGCTTTCAAACTCAACAATGGCTGAGTCTCCCGTGCACACATAAAGCACTCAGAAAGCCATTTCAGCCCTTATGCTGGGGCTGTCCAATGAGACATTTGATGTTACTAAAAGGAATAGTAACACACACACACACAAATACATACATTATATAAAAGCACAATTACATACTCACCAAGGTGTGACACCAGCTTTGAAATATAGGACTCTTGTGGTGTTTGTGATTGCCTTGGGAAAGGAGACAGAAGTCATATGTCTACTGTTTGAGGCCAGAGGGCTTGAGACAGACCAAGTTGACGTTTTAATGTTTAAATTAGATTCCATTCTCACGGGGCAGAGGGCAGTTGGAGAAATTAAGACAGCATCCTCTCAGAAAAAGAGGACACTGCTTTCATTTCCAGTCGTACACTAAGTCATACTTCTAATATTCGCAGAAATGCTTATGTTCTCAGTGTTGACTACAGCAGTGGGGTTGTAAGTAAATACATATAATTGATTGAAAATATGCAGTGCATAAAAAAATCTTATTAGAGACATTACAAACAGGTGCTGAACGTTACGTACGTTGTGCCAAGCTCTCGTCATCCACGGCCCCGGGGAAGAGAGCAGAGGTGCTATTTCACACAGCAAATGCTAAATATCTAATAAATGTGACTGTTGTCAGGTTACAGTAGGTCATGATCCTGGTGGCTACCAACTCGGCTAACAATCTCCTGGGGGAAACCCTGTGATTAGTATTTCTACACTTTACGACTAGTGTAGTAAATATTAATCATAGGCTGAATTTGAGCATTAAATATTCAAATATATTTAGAATATTAAAATGATTGACAGCTCTACTAATTATGACCAGTTAAGAAAAACACAAAATGAAAATTATTAATTTTAAGTCAATCAATTCAATTACACATGTAAATATCCCTGTAATTTCTATGGTCAAAATGATCGACTGGGACTTAAGTGAAGTGTAGTATAATCAAGTTTAGTAGAAAAGGGTTACGACATATTTGTACGTTGGCATGGAACCAGCAGCCTATAACAAAGTATAGTTGTGATATTTGTATGGAGCAGTCACGATGGGCCCAGCAAAGAGATGCTGCCCCAAGGCTGATCTCACGCTATGAAATTGTAGCTTGTTTACCTTTGGATCTTTGTTCCACAGCAGAAACAGAACTAGCACTGTAACCATTGTGTTTGGGATCAAAGCTTGCCTTTGCTCCAAGGCTAAAATACCCCACAGCTACAGGGATGTGTGGGACAAACAGGCATCAACATCTAAAGAATCATTCAGCTTCCAGGAAGAAAAGAAATAGACAAAAGACTTAAACAGGGCTGGGAGATGACTTCCTGTCCATCAAAGGATGCTGACAGGATAAGCAGTAAAAAAAAAAAAAAGTCTGAATCTTCGTCTGATTAAAAAGAATAAAATCTAATGTAACACCACAAAAATAGCCGTCACTAAATACACTGACATCATGAGCGGTCCTACAATGCTGCAGTCCCACGGCATCCCTGCAGTCCCACGGCATCCCTGCCACCGGTTTCTCTGCAAGTTGTCTGGTAGTGATTCATTTCTTTGTCCACTGAGTGAGATCAAACACTCCCTACTATGGTAAACTGAAGTGATGAATGTTCAGCTTCCCTTCACTCCATAAATCCCAGCAGGACCTTCTGCATGGTACTCACAATGGAATTTCAATGAGACAATATATTCTTACAGTCACATCTACGGCACTGAACAGAGCACATTCAAAACATTAACTAACTAATATCATCTTGACACAACTCATCAATAAATAAAAACACCACTAAACATCCATTTCAAGACTACAGCAGGCTGGATGCAGGCTAAAGCAGCCCCGTGATGAGGGCTCATCTGGGGAGCTGGGGAAAGGGTAAACACTGACGGAGACCTGCTGAACTCAGTGAAGTGTCACATCCCATGCTGGGTAAATGACAGCCTTCCTGCACAGCAGGGATTTTATTCACAGAGCCATTCTATTTGAGCAAGGGGGATTATGTTTAAGTGGTATTCCCTCTCTCTCTCTCTCTCTCTCTCTCTCTCCTTCGAAAGAGCTCACATTAAGCAAGAGCCCAATCTATTTCTAAGACACACAATTTAGAGAGAATGCTCTGCAGTAGTCTCTGCAGCTGAAAGGTATGAGGTACTTTAAAAATTCCTGAAGCTGTTCCTTACAAGCAGGGTAAGAAGTTACATGTGTAATAAGACCAGTACCCACTTTTAAACTATATTATTCTTGCTCTTTGTAAAACTGCGTCATCAGATATTGCTTCCAAAATCTTTTCACTAGCACACAAGCGGGTGGAACTGAATCAGACAGTTTCTCTACATCACTGCATGGGCAGCAGACAGATTTGAAATCCTATTTTATTGTGGGCAGCGTGTATAACTGAGACTATGCTCTCCCGTGGGCCTTTGGGAACACGCCCACTCAGCTGTGCAGCATATGTATAGCGCTACCATCTCTCTGCTTGGTATTCCTTGGCTGCAGACCAGTTCTTGCAGAATTGAAATATCCTCTTAAGAAGTAAAAAAATGTTACGCTAACCCTAACCCTGGCAAGTCATCCAGTGGAGATTTACCCACGGGTACTGGCGCCATTCGTCTGCATGTATGGCAGTACACAGACAATCAGCAAACTTTCCCTTATGTTACAAGTTAGCTTGGTTGGCAGAGTGCTGAACGCCCCAGGAGCAGTTAGACAAAGTAGGTTTCCCATATATCGATATTTTGCTGATTATTAAAAAAAAATTAAAACAGCACCATCTAATGGTCGATTGCCGCCAAGTTTGGCACAGATGCTAAACCAGCCATGAGGAACAACTTTTTTCAAGTTTCGGGGCAATCGGAATAATTGTTGCTAAGATAACGCAACTTCCTGTTTAGACAGGAAGTTCCTATTACTTATACGCATTTTTTCAACTATCAAAATTCTTTGGATAACTTTTCGTCATGAGGGTCAACAGATACTACCTGCAAAGATTCAAGAAGATTGAAATCACGGCCTGGGACAAGTTCGAAAGAATGTAAAACACATGAAAAATGCATAAATTAAAAATGTCCACCTTCTGGTTGGGCAGAGCTAATGAAGGTAAATGGGAAATATGTCCGCAATGATTAGAGCAATATGTGTAGTAAATCTGGTGAAGATCGGATCAACTATGTCAAAGTTAAGGCCTTCCAGGCATTAGGGGGCGCTATGGAGGCCGCTTACAGGTTTGGGCCAAATCGCTGTACAGTCTCGCAAAGCTCCCAGGTGTTTATGTGGGTGCCAATTTTTGTGAGTTTTTGTATATATTGAGGCCGCCAAAAATGTGCCCAAGGGCTAAAACCAATTAGGGGGCGCTATAGAGCAACCATACCACTCCCAAGCCTAAATGTGAATTCAGATGAAGTTTACTAGTAAACAGAGTTTACTATTGTGCACATGGCTGCAAAATCTTGAGTTTTCGTGCATCCTAAAGTCCTCAAACAAGTGTTTGTAAAATGAAGATTTTTGCACGAAAACCAAGATTTCGGAAATTATAGAATTTTGTAATTTTTTCTAAAAATAGTTCCACGGACTTGAAGATGAGACCTATGTTCCCTCAAAATTTGGTATATTAACTTAGTACTTTTTTCCAAATTAAGGTGCACGTTAGGGGGCGCTATGGAGCCCCCTGGCAACGCCTGAGTCCAATCACTACAGAACTTTGTAATTTTCACCAGTTGTGACATGTGTGCAAAGTTTTGTGAGTTTTCGTGCATTCTAACCACCTCATAAATGCGACGAAGGACTCGGAAAAATAATAATCCTTACAAAAACAATAGATGCCTCGCACTTTCGTGCTCGGGCCCTAATAAGACCATAATTTACAAATGAATATCATGCTGTATTAAAGACTTGAAACTAGCGATTGAAACTATAAACTCATTATGAAAATGTTAATTAAGGTAATAAATCAAGTGAGAAATAGGGTCATTTTCTCATAGACTTCTATAGAAACAGACTTCTTTTTGCAACCAGGTGAGTCGCCCCCTGCTGGAAATGAGATAGAATGCAGGATTAAGACACTTCCGCATTGGCCTCTCTTTTTCAGACCATTCGTCTATTATTTTTTTACATATAGAGTATATCATTTGTGTATTTAGTAATAAACCAAAGTACTGGACAAAGTTTTGACCTGATGATGATGCTAGATGAAAATTCAAAATTCAAATTCATCAGTGGATGACTGAAGTCACTAGGATTCATCTTCTGGGAACTGTGAATGATTTTACAAAATGTGGTACCGAACCATTCAGTAGATGTTAAGATATTCCACAGGATATGTGAAAACTATGACCTGCTTGTGACGCTAAAGGAAAAGTCAGGGAATAACCAGAGACATTAGGATTCATCTTCTCCTAATGTCTCCATCTTCTTCTTCTTGCTATCCATGTGCTAACTACCCTTGGACGACATAGTGTCTCACGTATGATCTACTTGCTCTTTACTTAGACCTTTAAGTAATTGTGCTTTGTTTATTTTTCTACTACAGTATATTTTTGGGTTGGATTTTTTACACGCTCGCTGTCACGCCACGCCACCAGCTCTGGATTCATACAGCCACCTCCCACTCCCCTCAACCTTGCAAACCGAACCAACTTACTCTGTGCCCATAACATTAATTAAATCTTGTTGCATCTTCAACTTCTGAGTCCAGATGAACTGAAAACCTAACAACCACGAGGTTTACTAGTTTCAAGTAAACACAACATTTAGTCCTATCTGTGTTGTTTTTCAGACAACAGCAGTGACCAGAGCTAGTTTGAGTCTTTCAGCTCATAGCTTTAGTGGCAGACTGTTGTACGTCCCGCTGTTGGAATCCTCTAGCCTGACGTGGTCATACTCTGATTCTAGTCAGAATGTGAACTTCCCGACCTCAAATGTTGTGGGCGGGGCTAAGTTCGGCTGGTATCCAGGCTAGGAATCCTCTACAGTGAAATACAGTCACACTTTTACACTGTTTAGCTGTCAGCATTTTAACCGTGTTGAATCCAGTTACTGCTGTAGCTAACGGTAGGCCAACGTTAGCTGCTGCTAAGTGTAACGTTAGCGTTTACTAGCGTGACATGCAGCAATGTTTCTGTTGCCTCTAACGTCTGTTTCGGAGCATCAGAGAGCAGCGCAGACATTTAAGTTGCACCGTAATGAGGCACCGAAATCCGCGTTGCTATTCCGTCCGGCAGATAGCGGTATATGCCATATTAGCACCGGATTTTAACATGCGCCATTAACGTGAATAGAAAATTGCGTTTTGCCTGTATGTTTTCATGGCAAACGCGTGTCTGGACCAAAGTGGTGGAGTGACTGAGCGGCCTTGCCATCCCTAAATGGCATGCCTTAAGCATGGCCAAAAACAGGTACTGTAAAGACTGTTTAATATATATTAGGGCTGTCAAAATAACGCGTTAATTTCGATGAATTAATCTGAGAAAAAATAACGCGTTAAAAAAATAACGCAGATTAATCTATTCCATATTGAGGTTTGACCCGGAGCCGTTCTAGCCACCATTGGACTGTAAAATGAAGGAGGGAGACGAGAATGTGCTGCCTGGATCATTAATTGGAACATTTACTTGTAAAAATCTTCTTCCTGCCAACCCTGGCTACCGAAATCTGGTGCTACTGATATGTCTGCTCTTCTCTCTGATGCTCTGAAACAGACGATACAGGCAACACAAACGCCGCTGCACGGGACGCTAGTTAACACTATACTCAACAGCAGCTAACGTTTTTTACTTTCTTAAAAAGTATTGGTCCAGGCACCGTTAATTATGTATGCGATTAATTTCGATTAATTAATCACAGAGTATGTAATTAATTAGATAAAATATTTTAATCGATTGACAGCCCTAATATATATAAATGCCTAGTGTGCCAGGCTTGAAAAAAACACACACATGCTCCAAGACGTGTTCTTGCCTCAAAGCCATGGATGGAAAGACTAGCCTGGCACGTTGCTGGGATTGATGCCTTATGATCAATTACACACATTAGTGGGCAGCTGAGCCGATCAATAGCAGATCAAAGCTGTCAGGGAGTCGTTTCCCCTAATCCATCAGAGAAGAAGAACACTTGCCGGGAACACGCAACATGATGTGAAATGAAAGAGATGACCAGTTATCTTTAGACACAGCTAGATTATCAAATGTTACAGCAGCAGAGCTGCTGCTCAGGGAATGTAGGCTGGACTTCAATCTTCAAGTCAATATCGACAGCCTTTCTTTAATCCCTCATTTAATCCCTTCAAGCTGAAGGTCTGGTGACTCTATTTTACTCCACAGCTTGTTGGCTGGGTCATGGGATTCAGTTTGAGTGGAATGTGATGATGTTGGGACAGCCAGACCCCTAAAAGAACAGATATTATGAAGGTAGAACTGAGATTCAAACCTGTACGTATTTAGCGGTAGCATCCTTTCACTTAATGAAAGGTTCCTCATTTCTGAAGGGGAGCTGATGAGGTTCAGCAGAAGAGAGCTTACCAGTCAGCCCTGTGCCCTGCCCCACTCTGCTCCACCCTTCACCTGAGGCTCTCTGCATGTTCTGGCACAGAACAAGGACAGATTTAGTTTGAAATCTTTTTCAGGATATTGTGGTTTTGGTGTCTTCTAGAATTGAATTTGCCAAACCCCTATGGAAATTATGTTGCAATGTGTTGTTTCATGGGTGTGGCATCATATTATCCTGGTTCATTTTCCACACAGCACCAAACCAAGCTCATGGGTGGTACTGCAGCAGTGAAAAC
Organism: Sander lucioperca; assembly: GCF_008315115.2. Taxonomy (NCBI): domain Eukaryota; kingdom Metazoa; phylum Chordata; class Actinopteri; order Perciformes; family Percidae; genus Sander; species Sander lucioperca. The sequence continues at coordinate 11,241,848 of NC_050183.1, forward strand.
ATGCATCTACTCGACTGCTCAAAATGACTTTCAAGCATGCACTTCAAACCCTTGTGTTTTCTTCCCGTCGACCATGTACCTGCTGTCCTCCCGGGTCAAAATTGACCCAGTCTGTTTTGCCAGTTCATAAAGCATGAAGTATAAATAACCCAATTCTGTGTTACATCTTCTTAGCCAACATCTTTCCAACCTATTACCACTAGTTTTACACTTATTTTTTAATATATGGTGAAAAAAACTCACTTATATAAAATTATACCTAATTTCTGAGTCAACAAAAGCTGAAATTATGAATTCACAATGTTAAAAAAAGATAAATATTGATGACTACTTGATGGCCTGTGTTATAATTAAATTATTATTTTGTTATATATTTTGAGTTTCAAGTAGTTGGAACAGAAACTCAACACATTTTATCTCCAACCTCCTCTAATTCACATCAGAAAGATCTTATCATTGGATATTTGTCTCAGTTTCTGTTAGGAAATACAGATTACAATTATTGCAAATACATTATCTAGACATCGTGCTCTGGAAGCAGTTTTTAGACGTCAGTTTAAAATGAAACTTGCCTATACTGAGCCAAACCTATTACCAGATGACAATACATCCATTATAAACTGAAAGATTTTGTTGCTGCACCTACTGAATTGGATGTGATGTATACCAATCCAGACAGAATTGTGACTTGGCTTCTATTTGCTACAGTATTTCTGATTATCATCGTACAATTTTGGTATTAAAAAGCTGCATGTTATTGATGTGTGCATGTGTGGGTAAATATGTAGTATCTACATCTCCATCTGTGGTTTCACAGCCTCAGCGAGGAAATGTGATGGCTGCTCTCTGCCTGGGCAAGCCAAAACTCAGAGTTGTATTTGCTGAGAAAGCTTTCCCCTTCAGACACGGTGATCGATGCATTAGACAACCAACCAAACCCTACTCTGAAGCATACTGGTCCAGTGATTCAGCAGAATTCTGAAGCCAGCTCTAGTTTGTGCGATGGCAATCTCTGTGCAGTGAAAGATGAAATTTTGATTCAGTGAGCAAGATCTCATGCCAGCCATGCGAATGCATCTACCAAATGTATTCCCATCTGTTTGTCTGAGGTGAAATGAAGCATGCAGCAGGGGATTACCTCCAAACAATTAGCTGTTACAAAGCACAATGCAGTATTACTCCTTTGAAAACATGCCTATGGCAAAACTATGACCCAATAAATGCAGAGCTGTAATCTGAGGTGTTCTAACAATGACCTGGTGGATTGCTCTGAGGCTGGAATTTGAAAACGCTGTTTCCACCAGGAGCGTGGGCACACAGACTTGGAAACAGCTGATTGGCCTCTTTAAAGCCTTCCGCTTTGTCAAGGAAATCTTTAGCCAGTCTCCTTTGTACAGGCAGTGTAGAAAACACCCAAAGAAGTATGCAGAAGGAGAGACTTCCTGACAGCTCATTTAACATTCTGCCTGCTTCCACCCACTTAATCTGGAGCCCACACCTCTCTGACGTTCGCTGAGTCCTTTCTGAAAAACAGAACATCATGCTAGCTTTCCCTTTATAGACACTTCCACCATTATGTGTCTTCACTGTACACAGGAGATATCAACCCAGAAAAAACAAGTGGTCTTTTCACCGCAGCCTCTGTACTCATGCTCCCATTCCTGACATAGCCTACTTGAGTCCGGTCATGTACATTAATAAATGATAGCGTCAGAGCTGACGGGATTCACGCCCGCCTGGGCACCAGCACTTATAGCAGACATGTCAGAGAGACACAGCTCCACCGGAGACACCCCAATCAAACACGGGGCTGGCGCTGCCACTGTCTGATGAGCGCTGGTTGACAAATAAAGTCTCCCTGCACTGATAAGAGGCACACACACACTTCACTCCTCCAGACTGGCTGCAGACCTGTAGCCAGGGGCTCCAGTGGCTTAAGAGGTCAAGCCATTTTACCAAAGGCGCTACAGAATGAGGCCAACCACTTTATCTTACTTTCTAAAACCCTACAAACCTCCGAGATTATATTAGGCCAATCTTGCTGATAAAACTTTACGGCAGTTACCATAATTACCATGCAGTGGTGATGATGTCAGTCGGTGATCTGTGATCATTAGAGCAATACACAAAGACACTCTGCAATTGTGTATGTGTGGCATAAAGTATGTCTCAATAGGACAGACAGACAGACACAATTGATAGATGTCCCCATCAATTTTCTTTTGCCAATGAAAAAAAAATCCCACAAAAGGGTTTTTATAAGCGACGAGTGTAAGCTATAACAAAGACAAAAGGATGTTGCACCATTATATAATTTAATTAGTGGTCTACATTGCTTATGATGAGAAATAAGTCATTGATGAGAAATTTTCCTTTAATAATTCAGGCCTACGCTGTCAGTAACAACTAGGGCTGGGCGATATGGAGAAAATCAAATATCACAATATTTTTTACCAAATACCACGATATCGATAACGTAATAATATTGTAGGGTTGACTATTGGTGCTTTCACAAAATCTTTACACAATGAGATTTTTTTATAAATAATCGTCAGTAATGTGGATATAATGATTAAGTGGGTAAAGTTAAATAATAGAACAGTTACAACAGTCTGGTAAGTTCAGAAAAGTACAGCACTTTACTGTAATGCATCCTGTAAAACCAGGAAAAGACAACACTTATGCCATATTACAATATCCAAAATCTAAGACGATATCTAGTCTCATATCACGATATCAATATAATATAGATATATTGCCCAGCTCTAGTAACAACCAATGTATGTTCATATACACAAATCTGTAATTTTTCTAGATATTACAGGCCACAGAATCCCCCACATTTACTGTATTGCTGACAAACCCTGCACAAAAACATACTACAGAGTAAAAGCTGATGAATACGTAGACTTCCCCTGAGAGAAGGTCAAGAAAAGGAGCTGCAGTAAACATAAAGAGCATCATAAACTGTGTTTAACCTGAAGCCTCTGCTTTATATTACTACCAGGATCGAAATGATAATAATGAGAGATTCATCTTGGTATCTGTAGTAAAATAAAGATTTACATAGCACACATACACTCAACAATTTGAATCAGCAGATAAATTCATTCTCCTCTGTGACATTCATTCCTGTAAATCCTTTTAAATACTTTACCTTTCGATGAATAAGACATGATGTCTGTTTATCTCTCAATCGCCCCAGTTTGGCCATTATTTATAATGTCAAAACATTCAGCCAGCTGCGTGGTCTTGTGAATACAGTACACTCCCTGACATTATGTTTGTGCAGCCAAATCCCCTTTGGCTTGTTGCTTGGCACTTAATATCATAAAACTGCCCAAGAGTAAAGCCAACCAACAGGCCTATGTTTGTAACATATCTAATTTACTTTCATGTAGAGATGAAAGAACTGTGAAAAGATCAAGTTTCAATGCACTAAAATCTGTCTTAACTAGGTCTGTAGCTAGGCTAATGATTATGTTCCTTATTGATTACTAATTGACTCTTTTTTTTTTTTAAATAATTAGCTGTTGTTTAATCTATAAAATAAATTTGAAAAATTTGAAAATAATGAAAAATGACCATCACATCTTCCCAGATCAGATCAGAGTCATGTCTTCAACAGTCCAAACCGCAGAGAGATTTCATTTACAATGATATAAAATCCTCTCATTAGAGAATCTGAAACCTGTGAATGATTAGTATTTTGTGACTTAAATGATGATTTATCACACATTGATTTCTTGCTGTCAGTATGCATTCTTAGGACTGCTTCAAATTCAGTTAAGGCATCTCAGTGTTCACTGATAACCCCTGGTTGGGTATAGAGCCAATGCTTGGCTGTACAGATATTAGACAACACATACCCACTATAATTTAAGTATGATATAATAAGTAAGTTGCAAATGGAACGATATACTATGTAATGCATAACCCAACTATACTGGAAGATCAATAGGACCTTCGGAAGGACTGAACCATGACTAATGTGGTTCATTGGGCTGCTGAAGACCTCTGAATTAGACAATAAACAACAGACCTGCCCTGTTCACAAAGACCAACAGACCTGCCCTGTTCACAAAGACCAACAGACCTGTCCTGTTCACAAAGACCAAGTTACCTAAAGCTAAAGATTGAAATCATGCCTCAGCCAGCTCAGTGTAATGTGGAAAACAACTGTGTTGCCACATTAAAGCCTCAAAAGGGAGACGCTTTTGAATGTCTGAGGGTGTGGGGGCGAGTAAAGCTTGGGATGGAGGCACAGATAAAAACAGATGAATCAGTCTCCACAAGATGTCACAATGGTGTCTTAGTGTGTGTCATACAGAGATTGTATACTCAAAGAATAATTTATAGAACAAGTCCTAATGCAAAAACACAAACTTGGCCAGCCACAGCAGGCAGACTGGAACAACTCCAGGACAGAGACTGCAGTCACACAAGTTCTCTCATCACCACTGACAACCTGGGTGTGTCTCAACACACAGCCCTGGACATTTACCAACTAGTATGATCCACAGCAACCGAGCCGAGGCTGCACAGTCTCTCTACATGCCCATATTCACTATCCTTTACCGAGCATTACTCATTTAAACCGATGCTGTACAAATCATAATAGCTAGTCCGGGATGTTTTAAACTAATAGCCAGCTTGTATTAAGCTTTATTAGAGCCTCTTTTAATTGTACTGTTAAACTTAGAGATTGCAGGCTACAATCCCCACTCCAGTCCATTGTGTGAAGCCTTACATGCTGGTAATTTGATTAAAATGATGCCCTCCCCTCCCCTCCCTCACTCTCACAAACTAAACACATAGCCTACGTTTCACCAGTGAAGACATTGTATCTTATCTTTCACTTAAACGCTACAACTCAAAAGAGGCCGCCAGACTAGCTAGCTCCATGGAACGTTACGTCTTCAACCAGATCAACGTGCTGCCTGGCCAGCAGGTGTAACGGCTTCACTTGACACACACGACCAAAAATGAACTTCTCGGGAGAATCCAACATGTCTTACCACTTTGCTCCCCCAGAAAGACGAGTTTGAATTTTCTTAAAGGGTTTCCAAAGTCACTGCCTACGGACATTTTGAGGGGGCGGAGGACAGTCTGAGTGTAGCTGTGTGTTCCCACTCGAGTTCGGTGTCGGTAGTTGAAGATGCTGGGTAGAAAAGGTGCCGGTGTTGCTTTCCGTTCAGCCCTCCCTGCTCAAGGAACACACTGCTGCTGCACCGGTCCGTGACGCTGGGGTGATTTTTTTTTTTCTCTGCGCATGCGCGGCCTCTCCTCGTTCTCCGCTGAACTGACTGTGAGCCGTGATATAAAATGACGTCATGTGGGTCGGAGGAGACAGGGAGGGTGCAGCTGGGCCCCAGTTTCATCTGTCTGGGCAACTTCTTCTATTGGTTCATCACGAATTATGGATACATTGGTATACATTTGTGTACCAAAACATGTAGATGTGTCTGGCAAAAAACAAGGTAATATTTTACACTAGTGATTCAAAATTGCACTCCCATAAAGTTAGTGAACCTGTGAGAGACATTTTAAAAAGAATGATCAAACTCGTTGCAGGCTGAGGCAGAGATGTCTTGACTTTTAGTCCCCAGAAAACCTTGGATTCTACAGCATAATGCAACTTGATAGGATCCTTCAAATACCATCCTGCAGCTACTGTAAATGATCTTCTTTCCAACTCCACGCCCCCAGGCTGTAGCTGGAATAATGCTGATGGCATCATGGCTATTTGATCATACTTTAGAAAGCTCATAAAGCCACAGGAAATATTATTCAACTATTCTCACAGGCTGAGTAGTGATTTTCATAATGAGTTGACATATCTTCATGTGTAAAATCTGTGGTTTGAAACTATAAAAAAATATTGGGCACATATACATTTCCATAGGCTAATATCCTATGGTATTCATCCATCACAGTAGGTTAGCAACACAGCACCTTGCCATACCAATACAAGACAATATAGAGTATAAATAGTAGTACACTTACATGGATCATGTACAGAATTTTACCATGCACTATATCATATTTACAGTTTGGCAATTTGTAGTTTTTGGATTATTTTCAGTTTCCAGTTTTTTATTTTGTTTTTATTTCTGCTTCTTTAATTTCTTTTCTACTTCTTTGAGTGTCCTTGTGTTGTTTGTTTTGTAATGTATGTGATACTTGACTGTAATACTGCAATTTCCCATTGGGATTTGTAAAGCTATCCGTATTGCCTATTGGCTATTTTTGTGTATTATGAAACATGTCTCATGACTGTAAGTCATTATATTATTATATTTTACATATGGGGAGAGAGACATACACTATTGACCCACCCTAACCTTCTGTCCTCTACGCATTGTGTGAAATTGTGGAATTAATTAAAACACCAAAGCCAACAGACATGTATTAAAGCAGCCATATTATGCTCATTTTCAGGTTCATAATTGTATTTTAAGGTTGTACCAGAATAGGTTTACATGGTTTAATTTTCAAAAAACACCATACCGTACTGCACCGCTCTCTCTCACTGCTGCAGATCCTCTTTTCAGCTGGTCTCTGTTTTAGCTACAGAGTGAGACCTCGTTTCTTCTTCTTCTTCTGTACTATCTTTGATTGCACTGCACATGCCCAGTAGCTCAGATGTAGATCATGTCAGCTAGCTAGCTCCATAGACAGTAAAAGAAAGGCTGTTTCTACAACTTCAGTCAGTTACAAGGCAGGATTAGCTGGGAGACTTCTAAATGAGGGCGCACATGTAAGTAGTTCTTTTGTAGATTATGGTGAACTTGTGTGTGTTGTAGCAGTGCTTTGCTATTGAGAACGAGGTAGCATGCTAGCGTTAGCATGCTAGCGTTAGCCATAGCGTTAGCATGCTAACGCTACGAGCTAATGGTTGCGGTTAGCCTGCTCGTTTCGGCTTGTGACGTCAAAAGCCGTGCCGATTTTGAACAGCTCACCCAGAGACTGAAGGCAGGACACATTCAGAAACCGTATCTCACTCTAAACACCATGGATGGATTTTTTTCAAAGTTTGTATGTGTGTGGAAGCACCAGAGACACAACATAACACCCCAAATCCCAGAAAAAGTGATTTTTTCATAATATGGGCACTTTAAACCTGGGACATCTGGTTGGCTATCCAGCTTTTAAGACATAGATAAAGACAGAAATGAATAAAAGACTTGATGCTGACTTGATTAATTGTACTGTATTTGCCAGTAATGCTTACATATTTATGCACTCCACTGTAACTAATACAACCCAACCAGTAGACAGCATAATGTGTGTGGTTAACTCAATTCATGAGTAACAGTGTATGTACTTGTTATCTGAAAATTCATTAGCATTGCAATTAAATCAAGTGTTATACTATGTGATCATATATAAAAAGAGTACTGCAGTTATCACAGATGTCTCTGTGTATGAGACAGACTTCTATAAAAAATAAACTTAAATATTAAGCTAATACAGGTAATTAGTTACAGAATATGTTCCCATTGGAAATAGAAACCTGAATAGATTCCTTCTTTATAGGAACAAGTAATACAGAAAGATATTTATCCATCTGAACTCTCATCTCAGATGCATGTAAAATATTGTGAGGTACCACACAACAGAGGTGTTTTAGCTGCCCTCTAGCAGTCCTCTCTAAAACTTGTAATAAGTGAGTTATATTTTCAATATAATACCAATCATTAGCTTTAAAGCATCCAAAAACATCAGATATTTCCCTTTTGGATAATGTACATCTTAACTCCAACCAGTGAAGCACTAGGTAGGGAAGTGGGCCTACAGATATTGAGGTCAATGTAGGCTGTGGCTTTCTCCTACTAACACAGCTTTGCTCCACACACTGTTCTTCAACATATTATAGCAAAGCTTTGAGAGACACAGGGGCGCTCAGCAGGGTCACAGCAGTCCTTCAGGCCTCTTCTCCAGACTGTACTCCTGGGTCCGCTTTGCTTTCCACCCCAGCATCATCAGTAGGACGACACCCATGACCTTATAACCCACCTGTAAGCCCAAGTACCTGCAGCGGTCAGACACATAAAGACAAACGATTGTCAGCAGTGATTTGGATGTATTTCCTGTGTGTATATAATATGCGTAGTGAGTGATACATTTTTCTTACCGGTTCCTCAAGATGTTGTTGTCATAGTAACCACAGCTAAACTTCTTTCCACAAACACGCTTCCACCAGATACATGACGTATCAATGGCCGTCCCGAAGAGAGCAGGGGCAGGTAGCCAGGCTGAGAGGGGGACCAAAAAAGAGTACAGGGTAAACAACACACTTCTATCCCCATGTGGTTGAGCTGGAGGGGTACGTGTATCCCTAGGGGTACTTTTGAGTACTGCAGGGGCTATGTGAGATTTTTTTCAAATATTAATTTAAAAACTATCAGTCTTGTCTTATTCCTAAAAGAATTGCATCTGCTAAATAGTCTCAGGAAGGAACTTGTTTTGGTGGAACATGTGGACGTTCAAAAGTAGTTTTAGTCGTCCAACAGAAAACTCAGATTGGACAGATAGTCTAGCTAGCTGTCTGGATTTACCCTGCAGAGATCTGAGGAGCAGTTAACCATAGTCCTCATAAATCCACCAGAGGTTAGAACGCCAACACAAAGACAGAGGAAGGGGACGGACATCCGGACGAAAAGAAGGACATACGGCGGAATTTCCGGCGGCAACGGAGCAATCCTGGAAGAGGAATGTCATGGATATAGACTACTAGAGGGCAATCCAACGTTTGCTTAAAACATATCGAGGAATGTAATTCAGTTATGTTTACTTGTTGTTTCACCATATAGCAGCCTCACATGCCATCAAACTTAACTGTACAGAGTCCTTAAGTGTACAATATTACATAAATAAGTCATTGTACATTTTTTATAGAAATTCACCTATAATTTGTGAAAAAATTTGTAAAACTCATGTCATTCATATTACATGTTATTTCATCATTCATATTTTCATCATAAATACACACAGGCCTGAATTACACACACGTGCTCGGTACCTATGCACTAATAGAGAGATGTCAGAGTGGGGGGGCTGCCCATGGAAAGGCGCCCCAAACAGTTGGGGGTTCGGTGCCTTGCTCAAGAGCACCTTGGCAGTGCCCAGAAGGTGAACTGGCACTTCTCCAGCTACCAGTCCACCACCATACTTTTGTCCGTATGGGGACTTGAACCGGCGGCCCTCCAGTTCCCAACCCAACTCCCTACTGACTGAGATACTGCCACCCCGACAATATAGACATTTTCAGGTCTGTTTTTAATTCATAATAGCATATTTCATATATTTTCAGGCATATTATTTCATGTCACATTATGTTTTCATGTCACTTTTTTTCCAATATAAAATTCTATAATGAAATAAAGACATAAAACTGTTACTATAGAAATAAAATTGATGAAATTATAATTTATAATTACTACATCATTTATTGGTTCATTTATATGTTTTACACAATGGATTTGTGCTGTTTATTTCAGAATGTCTTTTTAAATATTTAATATTGGATACTTTGAGGCTCCATACAATGGTGAACTTTAGTTTTAGTTTAAAAAAATAATAACATTGAGCTAAGAGGACATTTGGGGATTTGGAGGCTTTATTGGGCACTGACAAAAGGTTTATCGTTAATACAATCATTTTCATTTCAATCATATACGAGTATAGGGCACTACAAACAAATAGTATTTGTGTCCTGACTTACCTAATACTCTCATGAGTAAAAATTGAATTCCTATAGCAAATGACTTCTCTTCAGAGGGAACACATCTGAAATGAACAGGAAGTGATATTACAACGTGCACTTTCATACAATACAATACTGGACGACAGCAGCAGTGATAAATCAGTACACATGTATTAAAAAAACAACTACATTTATTTTGTAGAAAATCACTGAATAAATCTGTTTGAGAGAAACTAATTTCTCATCAAACCTCCCAACTTGTGTTCACAGACTTTTTGCTTTTGCTTCATTCTTAGCTGTCCGTTATCAAGAGCCTGGCACACTCATTTTTTAACTTTTGTGTTTGACTTTTTATGGACTTCAAGAGGAGCCTTTCAGCTCAGTGTTTGACTGCAGCAGTCACTAAATGGATATTAAAGTCTCCGAAACGTGTTTAAGAAGTAGAGCCTAAAACGTGACAGAGGTCCATACTGGTTGGGGGAGAGAGAAGTAAAGATGTGCTAGGTACAACAGTTATGTGGTCAGATTTGGATATATTTAACATAAGTTTTGTAAAAACAGAAGATGCTAAGTCAATGTTACAGTATGTCATCTAATACAGTATTTGTTGGGTAAAATATAAGCTTCATAACATCAATAGTAAGTGTTTGTACCAGGGACAAGCAGATCAGATCATCTATTATATTTATTTTGAAGATATAAAATATATAACAAAAGAATGCTGTAACATATTGCCATCCTTCCTTACCTTAGCACCATCATGTACATGGGGTTGTGAGTGAGGCAGGCGATCAGTGAAGCCAAAGAGATGACAAGAATGACGGGGAGAAGAAGATGTGGGCAGCTGTTTGAACAGGGAGCAGGGCGGGCATTACTCTGGCTCCCAGATATACACCTGCAGTTGGTATACAGCTGTATCCACAAAGAAAGCAAAAGGAAATATTAGTGTTGTTATCTGTGCAGAGAAAATGAAATACAACATTATGCTTTTGTCATGTTGTACCATATCTGCTGTAACACATATCTTCCCCACTGGGAATTGCAGTAAGACATTTTGGAAAATGTGCATATTCTCTTTCTTGCTGAGTGTTAGATGAGAAGATCGACACCATTCTCATGTTTGTATGCAAAATATGAAGTTATGGTCAGCAGCCGGTTAGCTTAGCTTAGCATAAAGACTGGAAACAGGGGTTTTAGCTTCAGAGAATGGCAGATTGTTATTACTTTTGGACATCACCAGACTAGCTGCAGTCTTTATGCTAAGCCTCCTGGCTCTAGCTTCATATTCACCACAGTGGTATTGATCTTCTCAGCAAGAAAGTGAATAAGTATATTTCCCTAAATGTCAAAGTATTCCTTTAAAATGCTCAATGATTTTAAAGAGACAAAACAAGCACATTAAGATGAATTGCTTTTTTCTGTGAAAACATGGAAAGAACATGTACCTTACTCGAAACAAGAGTATTACATGTTAAACAGATAGAAAGACTGAACACCATATACGTTTCTGTTGGTTTATTCAATCTCTGAACTCATCAGCTACTGGTCTGACGACGATTTAGCCTCTGGGGACAAATATTTTGGGGTTACAGTGTAGCCAGCATTTTTTTTATAAAGCTAATAAAAAGCTACATTGTTGTCAGACAATAGTCTATGGGTTCCGAGAATGCATTTCGGCTGATCTGCATCTTTTGCTCTCCACACGGATGTTTACTGTATGCAACCAAAGCCTGCTCAAACATGAATGGTCATCACCAATACTACAGATGGACTACAAAGACAAACCAGAATGCTTCCGATATTCAAATGTTGTCCTGTTGCCCAGAGAGTCTGCATTATATATTGTTCATAGAGATAAGGTATATTAAATAAAAATACAGAAATTGTCAAGCACCTGACTGAATTCCACTTTCAGCTGTTCACTTGTGGACATCTGAGTCCACAAAGAAGAGAACATAATTATTCTGAGACTTGTGGAGATTAATTCATTGAGCTAGCTGGATCCATCAGTGTCTGTGGTTGTACTGCAGTATTACACAGCGGGCTTATGTGCAGAGTCAAACGGACTAATACTCTATTAGCAGTCACACAATCCACCCACCGCAAGATTATTCACAAGCTGTGACGTCTGAATAGTGACGTTTTGTCTCTGTTAAAACACCTCCCAAATGCTCTGTGACTAATAAGCATTGATCGACAATGATTGTGAGCCACATGCGCCCTGTAAGCAGAAGAGCAGTCTCTCTGTCTGTTCTGACTGCTCCTGTACTGGAAGCTCCTGGCTGATGTCTGGGACTTCATATCACTGCTTCTATGAAATGTGGGATCATTTGGCAGACAGTTCACAAAGTCTAATGATGCTGTGATCTCATTTCTGTCTCAAATCTAAAGAGGCATCTAAGGCCGAAGTCACTTCCTATTCCAAGGATCTACTTAACACTGGAAAAAATGTTTAAAGATCAAGTGTACCCCCTGAAGAGCATATTTAAAAACACTCTCAATGCAGCATATGTATTCCCTACAGCACTCTACTCCTACACAGTTAAAGGTTAATTACACCCTTACAGGCTCATTTACAGAACCAGTGCTAGGACAAGAACCAAAATGTTTTTTCCCTCATCCCACACTAAGAGAATTAGAGAGATTATAGAAGAAAATTATACACTTGAAGACTTCCCCTGCTGTTAAAACAAATCATATGTAGTCATTGTTTTCTTTTCAATCAAGTTATCTAGCATTCCTATCATGATTACTCTGCATCAGGTAATTTCATTCATTACTGCTGATGATTTATTATACAATGTTATTCTGGTGTTGCACAACTTTCCCCCAGATTTAAAAGGCAGCTAAAAGCCAAGTTTTATTCAGGGATGCACCGATTCGACTTCTTCAGTCCCAATAATGATAGCTGGGCTTTGGGTATCGGCCGATACCGAGTAACAAATACCGGTCCGATACCAGTGTTTGATTAATAAGCAATATGCCTGTCATTGTTTTATGTGTAAGGCTTGACTTAAACATTGCTTTCCTAACTTTGTAAATGTAACACATAAATGCACAGATATACAGTAAATTTACTGAATTGTTATTTATTATTTAAATAATACTGTGCACCAGCAAGTTGGTAAAAAATCTTCATAATTAACAGGAATTACAATTCAAGTGTAAAACCTTTAAATGCAGCAACAAATTGGTCAGCTTAGTTAGTTAGTAAATTAGGCTGTGTTCAGACTGCAGGCAAAATTGACCCAAACGTGATTTTTTTGCTCATATCTGATGTCTGGATCAATGTATAAATTAAATATTTTTATACAGTCTATGGTCTGGACAGTCAGATCGGAATTCATGCAACTCTGTTGTCACTCTAGAGCGACCGTCGTCACAATTCTGCGCTATTCCCAGAAACAGCGCCCAGCTTTGATGCAAACATGTGCACAGCGGCCAACGGTGGAATTGCAACTTTTTTCCCATAGACTTTACATGGCAAAAGACATGTCTATATATCAGCAAACTACATAACAATTTCCTTGGTTCTCTTTATACATCCATGGGTTTATTTTGATAAGCATTTCAACAGGGTGCTGCGTGTGACGCGTGACGTTGTACTACTCGTTGGCGCATGTGGGCGTGTCGCTTTCAGGCCATGCCCAGTACTTGAGCCTGATGCAAGCCACATTTAAAAGAATTATGTGAACTGTCAGTCAAAGAAATTGTATCTGGAGAAAAATCAGAATTGAGCGTTAAAGGAACACGCCGACTTATTGGGACTTAGCTTATTCCCCGTATCCCCCAGAGTTAGACAAGTCCATACATACCCTTCTCATCTCCGTGCGTGTTGTAGCTCTTTCTGACGGCTCCACCGGTAGCCTAGCCTAGCACGGATCCTGAAGGTAATTAGTTCCATCTAGTCTACTGCTCCGAATAAGTGACAAAATAACGCCAACATGTTCCTATTTACATGTTGCGATTTGTATAGTCACAGCGTGTACAAATAACAAGGTCACATGACACACAGCCATCTTCTTGTATGGACTTATCTAACTCTGGGGGTTACGGTGAATAAGCTAAAGTCCCAATAAGCCGCCGTGTTCCTTTAAGGCTGCAGTCTGAACATAGCCTTATCATTAGTATTTGTACTGTTGGAGGAAACCATGAACAGGTGCTTAGCGGAGGCACTGACCTGAATCCTGTGGGTGTTGTTGGGATCTTTGGTGAAGTTGGTGCAGCCCGCATGGCAAGGAGAAATATACTCGACACCATCAGAGCCACACACAGGGTTGAAGGCACTGGCAGGGCAGGAGCAGTTGAAGTAGCATAGGGGTAGAGACCTGTGGAGGGCAGAGAGAGGCAAACAAAAGCAATGTTTCATTAGCATGTGTTTGCTTTAGACTTACTTACATCCTAGTACTTTGTGACATTACACAAAGGTTTAAATATTATGCTTTTAATATATACATACATATTAAGTTATAAAGAAATTGAAAGCAAATAAACAATGTAATGACTTTTGGAGGTAAATAAATCAAAATTCCTATGAGCATTATGTCAGATCATTTAAAGGCACCCTGTGGACCACAAGTATGTGTAGTAATGTTTTTAGGAGTGCCCCCCTGAAACATGGATGTGCATCCGCATGAGCGTGGACAATGTAATACACTTTTCTGTTACAGTTTCAGGCTATTCCACTGATCTACACTCAATGGTAGACACACGCCATGAAATGAAGCAATGTGCCAACAAGAGACAGGGAAGGGGAAGACCGCTAGCCTGCAAAACTAGGTGTAAACAATGCAGCGTCCAAAATACTGACACAAGCATGGATGTAGTTTCATGGCTAGGCATGCAGTTGAAAGTAATGTTGAAAGGTAACATTGGCCTACTTTAGCCCAATTCTTGGCCAGACTAAGCTGTAGTTTACATATTCATGAAGGCAAAAACTAATAAAGGAATGGAATTATACTGTATCAAGTGTCATGTCTACTCCCTGTATATGCTCCCAGATTTGATGAATGAGTATAAAAATGTACAGAAGTTCAAAATGACTGTGGAATTGTTAGATATTTGTATCAATTTAAGGGAATTGGTCCAAAAGTGTTGAAGGTACACTAACTCATTGTATTACAGTGTCCAATAAAATGCAAATAATTTCCTCCCAAATTTGAACTGCATTAACTTTGAAAACATTACTGAGCTGGTAGTACATTTTGGGTCTTTGGGTCTATAATGTGTTTTACAACAGGCTGTTTCTTGATTTAAATGTAGTAAGAATACCCCGCTCTTGTCACTCACCCATACTGTCCGATCTGGTAATAATTGACCTCTGAGACTTTCTGTGTGGGGCATCCCATGAAGAAGAGAGGGATACAGAGGAGGGTGGACATGGTCAGCATGGCCACAGAGAAGCGTGGGATGGTCTTCAGAGAGAGACCTACCTTCTTCATGATGACCCCGCCAATCAGCATCCCCACTGCTACTGCTGGCAGATTCACAGCACCTGGGAACCATGATTATGAACCACAAGTATTGTCTACTTAAGATGTCCAAAGGAGTTTTCTACACATCGTGTGCCATTTTATTTGTTTGCTGACACCCTAGTCTCGCATTTACAGACCTATCTTCACAGCGCTGGGGAGTAAGGTCACAGATACATTCTGGGATAGGAGAAAAAAAACGCTCTGGGTTGTTTGCTGCTCTTGGGCGCTAAGTTCCAGACGCAGCAACGGTGCCTCTGCTCAAAAGTTTCGGGAAGGAACGCCACATAATGTATGAAATAAAGTTAACGGTTTACACAATACAGTAAAGTGAGCTATTTAAATTAGCTGATACATGGTTAAACATAATTTGCTCTTAATGTATCGCCGTTTGTACTTCTGCTGATCGGTCCCCAAACGTCCCAGTTAGAGAGCAAATGTCGTAAACATATTCTTTGTAAATCTTTACAATCATTCCCTAAAAAAAACCAAGCAGGTCTGCCTTGTTGCACCATCCAAATTTTCTTCAAAATGTGCCATTTACAGCGTGTAGCTTGCTAGCTTGAAGGTTGTTGTTTTCCGTAGCGAAGGGATTTTGAGAACGGCAACACACAGAGAGAGGAAGGTGAGGGATAAAGCCTGACATACACGCCAGATGTCAGGCTTTATCCTGGAAATGTACTTTCGTTGATCCAGACTACTGACATCCTGACACAAATGACAGGTACAGACTGTAAATACATGCAATGTTGCAAAGGGGCAAAGTTAAACGAAGCACAAAAAAAAAGTATTCTATTATAGGATCTTTTCCTGAAGCTTTGCACTCCTTCAGTACCTACCTACTAGCAGGCTGCTGTAGGCGGCTGAGGCGCTGTACTGACGCTCCAGGAACTTGTTGAGGAACGTAGCGAGACCTGCGATCACTGAGGAGAAGCAGCACTGGGCCATGACCAGCATCAGGAAGAGAGGGCTCAACAGGAGGTGGACAAACATTCTGGGGAACACTGATCAGACACAATCACATACAGACACACTGATTATTACACTGATACTGGAAATGACTTCAGTAAAAACTCTTAATTATGGGTTAGAGAACACGTTAACAATATAAAGCTATGTGGAGTCAGTTTGTGGATCTAACAGGTGGAACCTTTACACTCTGAATACAATAAACTTACTTTTCAGGAAATCAAGTAAAGAGGTATCTGGCTTCTTGAAGTCATCATTCATGTCAGTTTCACTTCCACCCACCTGGAAAATAGCATGCAGTATGAATTGTATATAAAAGGCATATATTTGCTGTGTAATCAATACAAGGGCATGTCCAGCAATCTGGAGGATCACTTGCAAATCACATCAGTCCTGTTCTTACTTGGAAGAAATTAATTATCAGTTAAAACCTCAAAGGTTTCTTTCTTCTGCCTCTTCCCCCCACCCACAACCCCATCTCTTCATGCTGCATTCATGTGACGTGGGAACATTAGACTGAACTGACAGCTCTTTGCAATAGCTCCACAGTGTTCAAGCAATCAAAATCACCCCAAGCTGTCAAACAACATAATGGAAGAGTTTTTGGCCCTCAAAGACAATTTTCTGAGGCTTTTTCAAACTAAAATACACACTTTTAATTCTAATGTGTGTTTTATAAGAAACCAAACATTTAAATGCTACAAAAAGTTTTATGTATATCAGTGGCTCCTAACCTTTTTTGTCTGAAGTACCCCCCACATCTATCAGATAACCTCTAGTCCCTTCATCAACACCGCCCGTCATGTTCCAAATGTGTTCATTTCAATTGATTTTAGAGTGGATGATAAAGAGATATTTGGCTGATTTAAATCCAGCTCTGTGTCATGGCAGTGTGGCCAATGTGATTAGATGCACAGTGTTTAGCTTCCCTCCGTGGCGCCCTGTAAGTACGACTCTTTAAAATAACACAAACCTTATTATTTTTACCAGGTCAAGTGCTGAACAAAGCTAAAAGAGCCAAACATGGTTTCACAAGCATGTGAAAGGCTTTATCTTATCTATGACTAATGTTTTCTGCAGATTGTTTAAAAGGTCAAAAATAATTAAGTTGAAATTAGTTCTTGGGAATTGAAATGTGTTTATATAATATGTCAGTTATAATGTGGAGTTATATTTTAACAATGAGAAATCTTTTGTGCCTTCAAGATAGTAAAAAAAAAAGAGGAACATTTTAATGCAATGCTGCCATAAAGCCAGTAGGTGTCGGTAAAACAGTATGAGAAAATGAGCGATATACTGTGTTTTTCACAATCCACAGATACATTCAATGAATGTTTAGTCATAAAACAGAGCTGTTATGTTCTAAAAGAGCTCTTTGAGTGAGAGTGTGACTTACATTATCTTCTGAAGGCATTCCGCGAGGGAAGAAGAAGTAAGGGATGGAGGTGAGAACCAGGCAGCCGGAGGTGAGGAGCAGGCCCATCCACCAGGCACCGACCCAGCGGGGGTCACTCTGTATCAGCTCTTGTTCAGCTCCTGCAGGAAACACCGCTGAACACTTAGACACAACAGTCAACCACCTTTCTTGCTGTAACCAGTCTATAAAATAA
Organism: Sander lucioperca; assembly: GCF_008315115.2. Taxonomy (NCBI): domain Eukaryota; kingdom Metazoa; phylum Chordata; class Actinopteri; order Perciformes; family Percidae; genus Sander; species Sander lucioperca. The sequence continues at coordinate 11,259,607 of NC_050183.1, forward strand.
CTTTGGGATGGAAGATTACCAAAACCAGTTTTGTCCACGTCCACATAGAAGCGCAGCATGACTGCGCCCAGCAGGTATCCAACGGCAGGCCCGAATACAGATACAGCAAACAGGATGGCTGCGAATGATAAAGCGTCTGTGAGGCAGAGTTTCTGAAGTACTTTTCAGCTTTTTTAATTGTCTTGACAAAGATAAGATTCCATCTTTTTTTGTGTGTCAAAATGAGTTATTCACATGGCATTATTCTTTGACATTTTGTGTAGGTTTATTTTGGATTTTATAAGATAAGATAGATTTTTATTAATCCAAAGGAAATTTCTCTTGGACAAACAAACAATATCTGCTGTTTAAATGATTCAACACAACATACATACATACATACATACATACATACATACATACATAAAGTACACAGACTGCTGCAACACACTGCATGGACAATTGGACATGCTCATGTTGCATGCAGAGATTGCCACTAGCCAACAAAATTGCAACACATTATGCAGTAATGGCCTTAAATCAGAAAAAAGGTCCACCAAACAGTGCTCTTTACAAGAGAACCCATCAGGTTTAGTCTCTTTACCATGTATCTGCCCTGCTCTGTGACTGTGGATAAAGGGGCTGAAAATAAATCATAAAAAGATGCTTCATCTTAATCTTAAAAACCTGAAAATTGCATTATTAGAAAACATTTTAAATGACACTGAAACACACTGCTGGAATACTTTTATGTATCTTGTTTGAACTTTGTGAAAAGCTCATTTTTAATGTTCGCTGGGATGATTTTAGGTTTCTAGCTGCTAGTTGCTGAACATTTAGTGATCTGATGCTAACTCTCCTAACTGAGGTTGTGTCCGTTTATAACTTGTGTACTGCAGCAGACACTGTGATTGAAAGAAACTACATTCAGAGCTCTGACTCCAGATAAAAAGGGTAGATGTGAATTTGTGAGCAGAAAAGATATCAAAGAAGATATTAAAGAAGAACAGCAGAGAGACAGACAGCCCCAAACAGAAAGAAATGTAGAACAAGGAGAGAAAACATCTGCCAATTAGAGAGGCATCTTTCCAATGTTTTTAGATTGTTGCATTTTAACTAAATCTTTATGAACTATATCAAAATCTTTGATGTTAAATTAAAAACATGTTTCTGTGCCCAAATATCTCCCTTCGCAAGTTGATGAATTGATTTTGTGTATTAAAATAAACAGGACTAAACTGTCTAAATGTTTTATAACAAAATCATTGCTTTCTGCAGAAAATTAAAGCATATAGAAACCCCCATTTAAAAATGTGACAGGATTTTCATATTATATATTTAGAATACACTAAGGAAGCCAGATTTGTTTTCTTTATGCCTATCAGTTTTGCTATTTGGAATATGAAACCTTTGAACCAATTTTTAATTCAAAAAACTAAGTCACAAAATACCAATGTTAAAAAGTCTGTATATTAAAAAAGCTTTTTTTAACATACAGGCCTGCAGAATCACCCAGGATAACACCATGAGCCTCAGACTGTGTTCACTTCATCTAAACAAATCAATCTACCTCTCACCTATGTAAAGAGGGGAGTTGCCAGGCCCAGCGAAATCATCTATGTAGGAAATCCCAAACGGCTGGATGGGCACCGACCCCACGCCAAAGAGCAGCTGGGCGCTGCCCATGAGCAGCCACAGGTTGTTAGTGTCGGCCAGACGCCTGGTCTCGTCGCGGCCACAAGTCTCCAGGCCGCTGGAGTTCCTCTGCAGGTTGCAAATGTCATGGCGATCTGGATCACAGCAGGTGGTCACACACAGACAGAGAGGGGAGGAGAAGGTGGGGGGGGAGAGTTAATAACAAGCCAGTGGATGCAGATGTCCAACTCCTTCTAATTTCCTGAAGCTTCTCTGGCCCTTCACTGACACTCTGTACAACACCATGGGGGTCAAAATAAAGGCGGAAGAGGGAGATTGTTGTTACAAATTAGATTAGAGTTGTTCCGATATGATACCAATATTGGAAATGGCTCCGATGCTGCCTTAAATGCTGGTATGGGTGAGTACGCGAGTCTATGCACGATCCGATATATCCAAAAAATGTAATTAGTAGTTAACTTCATATTTGTTTTTTTTGCATTATGACTGTCAAACTAGATAATAAAAAGAAAGTTTTATGGCATTTATTCATGCTTTACAAAGGGAAGGGTTTAACCTGAGCCAGACCATAGAACAATTATAACTTTCAGCGAGTGCATAGATATTATGAAATTTCTTTCTGATTTATGAAAAGTTCAGCTGGAGAGCACCGGCAAGGCTTTCTAAATACATAATTTGCAGCAGAGTACAGAAAGTCAAACAGCAGGTACTTGTTTGACTCCTGCTGAGTGCTATGGAGCCTTTGCTGAGAAGTTGCCGCAGCGTTCTAGACGAACCCTTAAGTATAGTCTCATAAATTGCATTGACATATTTGTACATTCATAAGTCCCCTGCTCTGGACTGAGTCACACTAGCTGTCACAGCGGTGCCAGTGGAGACAGTACATTCTTACTGTGTAAAACAGAGTCGTATTCGTAGGGCTGGGACAAGAAGTGAGGTAAGGTCAGGATCATGGCGCTGACAGCCATCAGTAGTCCACCGATTCCAATGAAGCGAGGACGGTGGACCCGATTTCCAAAGTAGCTGATGAACACTATCAGCACACTGTTACTGATCTAAGAGACGGACACAAACACATGCTTCAAAGAGGAGCCAGAGTAGGACAGTTTCTCTTTTCAAATCAATCCTTTCACATTTAGTGCATTAAATTGCAGGTGTCACAGTTTTCAAACATTACTAATGGACTCTCATACCAAATATGCAAGTGGCCAGGGATGCACTGTATGGGTGATTTTAGACCCTTATTAGGGGGGCTCAAGCCCTCTGTTTTGGTCTTCACCAACTCCTGAGAGAAATATGCGGCTCTTTAGCTGCTAAATCCTCCACGCTGTTCACCAGCTGGTCGCTAACTTTTTTTTTATGTTTGGACAGGTTGTGTGCTGGTTTGTTTGAACATTTTATCTAAAAATTGAAAAAGCAGCTGCCTGCTGAATCTGGAAACCAGACTGATGAGCAACTGAAGCAAACAGTAATGGTGAGGGCCATATAACCTCAACAATGAGCAGAGAGATGCTTAAAAGCTCTGTAATGCTAAGAGAAACTGCAGAGACGGGTGACAACAATGTGTGGGTTCATCACGTAGAACAGCCCCTTTTCCATTACAGATTTGATCCATTGTTAATATTGAAATATCTATCACAGCAGCTTTAAATAACTACTTTAAAAGAAATGCTAAACTAAAATCTTTTGATCTGTTTTTTCATAAAATATCATACAATCATATCAGATCATGTAAATCACATTAGAACTCAGCCAAAGTTCAGCCAAATTCTGAGAAGATCCGAGCTGCAAAAGAATTCAAAAGCCCAAAGGTATCAAATGTGAACTTGGTAATTTAATTTGTGACAAGTGACCCCTGGTCATGCATACTTGGAACCTGAAAGCAACTGGAAAAGATTTAACTGTGTGATGGATTTAAATCCCAGCATAACACAATCCCCCCACAATAAGCACGTACGGTACATTTTATCATTTCCTTGACCCTACGTATCTGTAATAAAACTGTTCCAAAATACTTGAGTCTGGCTTGAATTCAGGAAGTGTTATTTTGACTTGTTGCTTGTTCTCCAGATCCTCCTCTGTCATCGATATCCTTGAAATAAAGCTATCATGATTTCAGGCTGGGTGAGGGTATGTTATTGTTGGCTCCTACCTCATGGAAAGAGGAAATGGTTCCTGAGGAGTAGCTGCTGAGGCCATAGCGTCTCTCGATTGTGCTGATGGTGCTCTTGAAGTAGGAGCTGTACAGCAGCTGAGAGAACTGCAGGAGGCCATGGCACAGGACAAACAGCTAGGACAGACAGACAGACAGTAAAAAAGGTAAACGTCATAAATGTCAAGTGTCTTTTGTAGGGCTGGGTACCAAATTCGATACTTTTTAGGAACCGACCGAATTGACTCTGAAGTATCGAGTATTGAAAAATGCCTCATCATTAAGTACCCAATTTCAATACTTAAGGAGTAAATCTCATCAGCGTCACTGAGCCAATAAGCACGCAGCATGCTTCTACCAAGATCTAATAATGCTGCTGATTGGCTGTCTAACGTTACATGTTGTAGAGACACGCAGGAAAAACTCTACGTTACACAGAGACGGGGCTCACTCGTGAAAAATAAATAAAAAGATTTGTTCCATAATGTGTAATGTTGTATTTTCTTTTTGTTTTATAAAATTGGTATCGAAAATCGATCGTTTAGGAACCGGTATTGAAGTCACGGTATTGGTATTGGTACCGGGATGGAACATTTTTGAACGATACCCAGCCCTAGTCTTTGTGCCATTTTCAGCTATAGAGACGCTTGGCTGCACTCACATCGAGGCAGATCTGACTCAAAGCCTAAAATATTTTCCTACCATATTCCACCAATTCAGAGGAATAACATTGTCATTCCATATGTGGTGTCTCGGAAAAGTACCGGAGATCACAACACAACATTCCTTAGCCACACGCTGACAAGATGTCAAGGTCACCCAATGGAGTGCATACTTAAACATCAGAGAAGCAATATTATCTGAGCAGTGAAATGCAGCGAGGAACGTGAAATGCGAGGCTGCTTCACAAAACACATGGCACATGTTACAAGTACCAACGCATCAGGCCTGGACTCGTTCACATTCATTTACATTCTCACATCTTAAAGACATGGAACAACTTTCTTATGGCTACAATTTACATATTGTAGACAAAATATTGATGGATTAAATGATTGAATGAGGTATAAATTGAGGCGATATGTGTGTGTGTGTGTGTGTGTATATATATATATATATATATATATATATATGTATCTTAGGGCTGGGCAATATGGAGAAAATCAAATATCATGATATTTTTGACCAAATACCTCAATATCGATACCGCACCAAAATTGTAGTGTTGACTATTGGTGCTTTCACAAAATATTTACACAATGAGATTTGTGATAAATAATCATCAGTAATGTGGATATAATGATTAAGTGGGTAAAGGCAAACAATAGAACAGTTACAACAGTCTGGTAAGTTGGACTGGACGTGCTCCCAGTTATCTAGAAGACCTCCCTACGTCTTTGCTTGGGGGGTCATGAATGCACAAATGACGCTGAACATACACGTTGAGATTAAGAGTGAATTTGCAATGAAAACAGTGATAAATCCAAGCTTTCAGATTGTTTGCCGGCTGCTAGGTCAGCTGAGGGAGAATAAATGTGTTTGACTCAGAACAGTTATTGCTTCTATTAAAACTTGGCTTTATGGTTTGTTAGCACACACAATAGATGCTTTTACACTCCTGCTAATATTTCATCCTCATTTTGTAGCAAATGAATCCATTTGCTCAGGGAGGCAAAGAGCCTCCTTTGTTTGTGATTTAGATTCAAACCAAAAAGTTTGTGGTTCACGGTTTGTGATTCAGGTCAACTTAAAATCCACTTGAGCCTTTAACAAAGTGGGATTTAAATTTATATGCAGATAGCGCTTGATACAAACATTACGTTTCAGAGACAAGTCTCTGGCTTCCTGACTATTTGGCTTGTAACCTCTGGGGCCACACACAAAACACAATCATGATAACACATAATCCATCAAAGTGCAACATTTCACCATTAGCATGAAAATCAGCAAAAACAGTTGCTCCCAAAATACAGCAGGTCCATTTTTCTTGATCAAGGAACATTGCCCAGTGTTGGAACTTGGATCCGATATCCGTAGAGTATTATAACATGTAGAAACATTACAACTGGCGCTGAATGCTACACTGTGTCAGAACTGTGAAGACGCAGGATTTATTATTTATCCACACTGTTAATACAAGTGATTTAAGCCTATTTGATGTTGACAAGCAGGGACGATTTGAATCCTCTGTGGATTATGTACATATTTATCCTTTTTGAACACTCTCTCCTTCTCTCTGGACGTCATTGTCCCAGCATTCAACCCTGCTGCGAGGGGAAGAATTGAGGGAAGTTTATACTTGAATTTGAAAGCTTTTATTTCAGGGACACATGTTGTAGCTATGACGCTGGCTATAAATAGTTTTTTTTTGTTGAAATAAAGGAAAGCTAAGGGTATGAAGACTCCCAGGATACTTGAAAGAAACAGCCACAGAATCACCTCCCTTCATTGTGAAACAAACATAAAAAGGTTTTGCTGCTCTGCTCTTTGGGAAATATTCTTATTCACTTTTTTGCAGAGAATTAGATGAGAAGATTAAAAGCACTTTCATGCCTGTCCACTAAATATAAGGCTACAGCAGGTTAGCTTAGCCTAAAGGATGGGAACAGCTAGCGTGGCTATGTCTGAAGGTAGGAAATCAAGCCTACAGGCACCTCTAAAGCTAATCAGTACAACAATCTGAAGTGTAAAAATGACAGGTTATGAATTTATGTGGGCCAAGTTATTTCTTGGCTAGGAGCAGTGACTTCCTGAAGTCTTGTTGCCTGGCACGTAAAACCACAACCTGTTGTTTTTACACTTCAGTTGTACGGATTAAACAAGCAAGATATAATGTGTTAATAAGAGTGTTTTAGGAAGTGATGGTAGTGGATTTATAGAGCCAGGTTAGCTGTTTCCCCTTTGTTATGTAGTAGCCTAAAAGTGTGTTCAGAAGTAGCAGGGGGCGACTCCACTGGCTCCAAAAAGAAGTCTGATTGCATAAAGGGCCTATGTCGAAATGACCCCACTTCTCACTTGATTTATACCCTCAGTAAACATTTTCATAATGAGTTTATGCTCTCAATCGCTAGTTTCAGGTCTTCTTCAATACAGCATGATGCTCATTTAGTAAATGATGGTCCCATTTATTTTAAAATAGACGATAAAACAGGGGCATGGCTACACGCCGACCTGTCAATCAGGACAGAGGCTTAGCAATACTAACCATGACACTGTGTTCATTAGAATAGCTGTAAACTTGTTTTTAGCTGTTGTCCAATGTTTTTGTCTCAAACTTTGACCCTCTCACTGTGTGTTTTCACTTCGTCAAAGTTAATTAGAACATTTTGGTTGTCTAAAAATGTCTTGTTTAGCGTACGTTAGCACCTTGCCAACCAAAGCTTTAAATTCTTGCAACTTTTCCTGTAGAGTTTAGCGAAGCACAGCGCCATAGGAAATACACTCAACACTGTTTAAGCTCCGCCCTCTTGTCCAAATATGGTCACTTCTGGCTCAAGAATACCAAGATGGCGACAGCCAAAATGTAAACTCCTGGCTTCAAAACGGCAGTCCACAAACCAATAAGTGACATCACCGATGCTAGGTCCATTATTTTTACAGTCTATGGCTCAGACCAAACGTGAGGGGAATGTTTCACGTTGGCTTGGAGAAAAGTGAGCAAAGCCATAGGACTACATGGTAAGTTCTGAAAATATGTATTTGTTACTCGATCCCAGCGATTGATTGTGCTATACTATAAACCAAGTTAGCACTAACGTTATAACGTAACTAACGTTAGGGTGATTATTCTAAAGTTGCAGGATACTCCAGCAGCCGTACCACGCAGGGTGAAAATTTGCTTTGCGTTTGGTCTGAACACACCTTTGGATAGACAAGTATGAGAATGGTATCAATCTTCTTATTTAACTCTAACTAACTAAGCAAGAAAGCGAATAAGTGTATTCCCCAAAATGCTTAACCATGACAGAACGTGAGCCACGTGCTCAGGTGCTCAGAAGCTTTCCAACATTTCTTGTCCCACTGATCAGGATGTAAACATTAAGTGTCCCTAAGCAGAAACTTGGCTCGGATGTTAGCATAGATATCCTTAAGGAGAATTTGATGGTGAAACCTGGGTGTAGCCACAGCAGATAAGCACAAAGTTGTTAAAAAAAACAAACAGAATGTCCTGATGAAACTATAGAGAGCCAGGCGCTGTACAGCATGTACTAGTGTCAAGAAAAGATGGATCAATATGATTGCTTCCTCTGAAATCATTGTTGACCAGCTGGCTCTGCTGAGTGCAAAGTCATTTAGTTTCATGTGAAAAGCAACTCGGCCAATTTTCTACTCTTTTGTTGCAGTTTCTAGACAGGAGGCCAACAGTACTCAAGAGTTCTAGCGTTACAGTTTGACGCAATTTCAAAGATACTCCTCTGCTTCCACTTCTCACCGCTGTAGGAATGACTTGCAAAAATTTATGACATATTACCTGCTGCTTCGCCTGCTTTTATTATGAACTACTCCCATTATGCAAACATACTGTTATATAGCTTTTGGTCTTCACGTACATTCATACTGTGCAGGATGGGCCAAAGTGCCATGAACTCTCAAAGTGAATAATGTGATGATGTCTGTAGATTGAGCCATACTGTTTCACCGCCCTCCACCCTCTCTATATTTGTACATCTCGGTTTCAATGGGGAGGGGGGGCTTTAAAGTGAATACTTCAAATGATAAACAGAAAAAGATTTGCAGTAACTGGACCCACCACAGTCTGTATGAGAATGCTTAAGGTAAACACAAAGAAACCTTTACCTTCTGGGAATTCAGAAGTTGCTTTAGTGGAGTCCTCCAAGCTTACAGAATATAGGTGTATTAGTCATGCTTCATTCACACAACACAACACCAATGAAGAAGACATGTCATTTCTCGCTGAGTTATGCTGCAAGCAGCATAGAGTTTTGCCTCATTATTACTCACAGCCCTGGAACAAACTGTTTCTCTCCCATTATTACCATACAGTGAAGTACAAATGCTTCTTTTGGCACTCAGTGCTGGAATATATTTCTCCCACAAGTCAGTGTTCAGTGAGACTTTTAATATTGGAGCCTGAGGTGCAGAAAATGTACCAAACTTTGAATGGGATACAGTTGCCAAACAGAGACTCGCCAATGTATTAAATGATAGAAACATAAAACTGTCAACATTTACTCCAACCAAATCCATCTGAAGCTGTGTGAGATTTCTAGAGCTGCAACAGAAAATTCATTAGCAACTGTTGTGATAATTGATGATTGATTTTAAATGCCAAACATTCTCTTACTCTCAAATTTGAGTGGGGGGGGGGGGTAGTCAGACAAAACGTTTGATAATTTCACCTTGGGCTCTAAAATATTGATAGGCATTTTTCAGCAATTTCTGATATTTTACAGATCACAGATTACAGAGTAAACATCACGACAATAAGTAGCAGATTTTATTATAGTGAAAATAATCGTTCGTTGCAGTGCAGTTTTTTCATAAATAAAGGCTCATTATTGACTTGGCATTACCATTTAAACAATCCAACCCACTGTACTGTTTTGGACAGTTTGATGGATCAGTAATATCTTTTTAATCAAAAATCAAACTGACGTCAGACAACTCAAATAAATACTAACTTTTTTAGACATAATGACAGAGAACTTGTTTTTCTAAGATGAAGATCTGCAACACTGTTCTCAGGTTATTGGAGAAAAAGAATGACCATGAAATCACTTGTCTTTTTGTTACTTGAGTATTATTATCTGTCTAAGGTTATGCAATCTTCTAAAAATGAATCTAGCTGAAATGGTTCCATAAACAGCGAGGGACCGAGTGCTCAGACCTGGTCTAGCGCTGCCTACCTTTATGCTGCGGAACGAGGTCTGGGCTCTCTTCATGTCTTTGGAGGGACGTATGTCCATTAGTCGAGCTCGTGTCCTGCCGCGCTCCACTGAGCTCGGGACCTTGCTGTCTGAGGTTGTCTTTGTCTCCCCGGTGAGTGATGTCATGTGACTCAGCCCACAGCTCCACGCGCAAATGTTTGGAAAGTTGTGAAGTGAGAACATCGAGTCCCGCGCACTTTGTCTGAGTCACGCGCGAGCCTGTGCAACACTCACCTGCAAGAGCGTGACCTAAGCCTTAATCATGAAAATAAAAATGACTACACTGCAATTCTTTTTAAAAAAATTTGTATTCCTTTTTTTAAATATATAGCCTATACAAAAAAGTATTATGAACGTGACCCTAATTCCAGTGCAGCCTGCCTGTTCCCCGGACGGAGAGACGCTTCACTGGTTTGGTATGCAGCCCTCTGCTAATGAATGGACGCTTCAAACAGTCTCAGTGGAGCTATTGAAGGCCTATTATTTCAGTTAAATACATTGTATTCAGAAGTGTTACAATATTGTTAAAAATATTCCAGGAGAGCGGGTGAGTTTATATTTTTTACTCGTCTTTAAATGTGTATACTAGCTAAAATACATTACAACTCTTTTAGAATACTGCTTAATGTGTGGACAGACGGCTACCCAGCTGAGAATACCGTTTTCATAAATATCATGTTTGTTGGCCTACAAGTGGTCAGTTTGAATTTATTGGTAGTCAAACACTACTGGAGTCATGCAAACATTCTGATTGGTCATAGCAGTAAAAGCACAGGTGTTACCATCACCATCACCATCAGCACTACCATCACCTACACCACTACCATCACCATCACCACCATCACCACCACCACTACCATCACCATCACTACTACCATCACCATCACCATCACTACCATCATCACCACCGCCACCACCACCACCATTACCACCACCATTACCACCACCACCACCATTACCATCACCATCACCACCATCACCATCACCACCATTACCATCACCACCATTACCACCACCATTACCATCACCACCATCACCATCATCATCACCACCACCACCATTACCATCACAATCACTTACTTACTCGGTTGTATTAAAGTGTTGCAGTAAACCGACTGTGAGCCAGCATTATACCAGGACCCTGACACTAAAGCTAAATGGAATTCAGCCATTATTGATTTTTATTAACACCTGTGACATGTCAAAATGAACCCTGAAGGTTTTTATTGGTACAAGGTTTACTATCCCCAAAATTCCCAGAAAAAATACACAGGACACAACGTCAGTGTCCTCAATGTTAGCCTAGGCGCCAATGCCTACATTAAAGAACTTAAAGGCTATCACATTAACATCCCCACAGTCCCAAACATTTACCATCAAGATGAGGCAGTAATGGAGTTCTGGAGTTCTATAATTCACAGACTCTTCTAGTCATATATGAAATGATCAGAGCTTGTGTTGTTGGGTCAGGAGAAGCAGTATTTCCTCTTGGTTCCTTTAAGACTCTGCGTCTGTGTTTCCACTAAATTATCATACTTGTATAATGATGCAGCTTGATTATGATTATAATAATGCCGGATACATTATAAAGCATTATACCAGCTCTTAAAATAGACTGTGCATCTGTTTTCATATATTATACAAACAACTATAATACAATGTTGAAGTGTTGCCCATGAATTAGTATTCATGACCAGCTCATTGGTCAAAGAAATGTGTTTCTAAGCAACACAGATATGAGAGTTGATCTTTGGTAGGACAATATTTAGTGTGTTCAAATAGTGACTAGATGAAAATGTACTTAAACTTTGAGGAAAACTGAATGATGATAACAAACACAGATCCAAAGGTCAGTCATACTAGGCTGAGTCCAGGCGTGAAGCTCTATTCCATCTTGTTTTCTGAACAGGACCGGGGCCCGTCCCTGACAGCAAGAAACGCCTCAAACCTGGTGATGTCCTGGGTTTACTTAGCAGACTTCAGATAACTGAGTAAACCCCGCAGTATTGTGACACAGCAGTCTGGTAACGACAACTTCCACTTACTCAACACGTCTTGCGGCTGCGTTGCTGCATGTCTATTATGACTGCTGCTGCTGAGGAAATGGTAGAACTGTGTCAAAGTGACACAGTCAAAGAGACTGTGACAAAGTGAAATCGGACGATGACATTGAGATTTTGAAAGGATGTCGTCTTCAAGCAGCGCTGTGCGGAAATATCTCAACGTGACTTCACATCACTGACGTTGAGCTGCTTATCCAAAAAATGAGAAGAACACTATCACCAGAAACAACAACAAAGAAACTAAAATTGAAGCATAAAAAGCAAGTGACATGGAGAAAAATTGTCAGTGAAACACCATAAAACATTATGCAGTTAAATAGTATCTAATCGAACAATAACAACAACACTCACTGATCAGGTTGACATTTATGCCCACACAGAGGAAAAAAATACTGTCGCTGGTCTTAATAAAAAAAAAAAAAAAGAAGCTATTTTTTGTCAATATTCAAAAGTGTCTTTAAAGCAGCTACAATGAGTTTTTAACTGGCCTCAATTGAATACTGCCGCCTCTTAATGACCTACATAAGGAAACAGGACCATCAGCTGTATCATTATTCTTAGAGTCTGTCCAAATCAGACAAACCCATCTAGGCATGCAGACCGGAAGAGCATGTTTACTATTTCCCAGGCTAAGTTTCAGTAGAGCCTTAACCACTTAAAAGAAAGCAGGGGGAGATTTTTCTTTAGAGAATTTCATTCATTTTCATTTTTTTGGTGTTTATGGCTGGTGGATACGCTGAGAGAAAAAGAAAGGAACTGACCAGAGAGAAAGAAAAGCTAACAGCGATGGTGGTAGAGCACCGGATGGTTGGTCATTCAACAGATGGAGAGAAGGATTCACAACCGATCCTGGATTGGCCCTCTTCCTTCCTGACGGTATGGAATATTACAAACCCCAATTCCAATCAAGTTGGGACGTTGTGTAAAACGTAAATAAAAACAGAATACAATGATTTGCAAATCCTTTTCAACCTATATTCAATTGAATACACAAGACAAGATATTTAATGTTCAAATTGATAAACTTTATTGGGTTTTTTTTTGCAAATATTCACTCATTTTGAATTTGATGCCTGCAACATGTTCCAAAAAAACTGGGACGGGGGGTGGGGGGGGGCATGTTTACCACTGTGTTACATCACCTCTCCTTTTAACAACACTCAATCAGTGAACTGAGGACACTAATTGTTGAAGCTTTGTAGGTGGAATTATTTTCCATTCTTACTTAATATATGACTTCATTTGCTCAACAGTCCGGGGTCTCCGTTGTTGTATTTTGCGCCTCATAACGCGCCACACATTTTCAATGGGAGACAGGATACACACACACACACACACACACACGATACTATATACTGTATATACACTATCTGGACTGCAGGCAGGTCAGTCTAGTCAATCATGACCAATTAACCTGTTCACACATGTTCCAAACAGGTGTTTTTTTTGAACATCCCTAAACTTTCCCAGTCTGTTGTTGCCCCCGTCCCAGCTTTTTTGGAACGTGTTGCAGGCATCAAATTCAAAATAAGTGAATATTTGCAAAAAAAAACAATAACATTTATCAGTTTGAACATTGGATATCTTGTCTTTGATGTGTATTCAATTGAATATAGGTTGAAAACAATTTGCAAATCATTGTATTCTGTTTTTATTTACGTTTTACACAACGTCCCAACTTGATTGGAATTGGGGTTTGTATATTCTATTCATAAAATACATTGTGACGTGGTTTTACATCCATTGTAATTGTAAAATTGAAGTTTTACTAATTTGGCTAAAGAGAAAAACATTCTTGGACCAAAACACTCAGCTTTAACTGCAGCTTTTGTCATACAAAACAAACAATAATGTGACATCATCATCATCATAATGTAGCATCAGGTTTTCTCCCTAAAACAATGACTATTAAGAGCTATGGTCTGAAGTCCTGAGCCAGAGAGCGGTACTGAGACACTGCATGCTTTTGATGTGAAAATAAATAGACATTCTATATTTAAAAAATCCCATTTAATTTGTGGATATGAAATCGGGAAGCAGTTTAAAACCTTAATTCAACATGCAGTGACCATAAAGACACATCACAAAGGTTTGTTAAAGGTGTAGGAATAAGATTAGACCAAGCTGGTAGGCAGTTTTGTGTGTTCACAGTGATTATTAGCGTTCTAGTTACAGAAATCAGTCAAAAACTCCTGTGAAGAGCTGTGTTCTGACGCAGAACAATCAAGCTTATAAAATAGACACATACTGATAATTCTGTTTGGAGGTTGGAATAGTGGAAATAAAAATGTACAAATGAGGAAGAAGGTGGTGGCATTCAAATAATAAGAATCACTAAAAACTCACTCTGGATGTGTTTAAAAATCAAGGTCATATACGTAGCTTTGCGATGCTGATCTTGTACGAGCTCTGGCGTCCGTCCATACGTCTGATCCACAAAGAAAAGAAAACTCATCTGTGGCACAGTTCCTAGTGTCATCCAGAGGTAAGCGTGTACCACTCGTTAAGAAATCATCTCACCAACAAGAGGCCTCTAGTACCAAGCTCACCGTAGCAGAGTGAAGCAGCATGTTTGACAGTATGGTTGCATATACAAATGAAGCCCTTTAGTCTACTTTGGTACCTAAATCATCCTGCTGTACAGTTTTTCTCATCCACAGCACATCTAAAATGTTTACTGCTTCACTAAGTTACAAAACTGTAGAAAATACTGTCTTTAAAACCAGGTTTTCAGAGGCGCAAATCTTTAAAATATTTGTCCAATGACACAAAAATGTCTGGGAATGCACGGAAAGAGCACAATAATTGCCATTTCTAGACGCTTTCAAAGCTTATGAAACAATATTCAACAAAGAATCCTTTTACTTTGCTATGCTGTAAAAAGGTAATTCAACTATATAAAACTCCAAAAGAATTGTACAAAATAAAATCATCAGCCTTCAGTCTGCTCTTTCATCTGATAAGGCACATTTTCATGTATTCCTTATGAATAGTGTCCACCAGTCTTTAGTGTTGCTGTTCTTGGTAAAATGAAAAACTTGTTTTCACACGTAAGCGCCCAACGCTGCGTGGAACTCTGTGAGACACTGAACGAGCTGCTGAAACTTGGGCCTCTCCTCTGGGTCCAGGGCCCAGCAACACGCCATCACTGCAAACCTGCAACACACAGGGGATTACAGTTTATTTTTTGGTCAAATCAAATGTCTGTCCACAAGTAATTTCTGGGTAATGTTGTGTGTTTTGTGTGACGGGATGCAGTGGAGAGAGGAGGAGGGTGACATGCAACACATCCTCATACCTACAGTACATGTTATATTGTCCTGACACAGTCTGATATAAATGAGTGACATACAGTATGACATTCAATGCATTCCCCTGAATGTTTTATTTTTTCAACCTCTAATATTTTGGAAAATTAAGCCATCACCTCACCACCATTGTATTTAAAAGGAAACTACATTCAGTTTTTTAACAGATTTCAGGTGACTATTCCCTGAGGTCTTGGTGGACATTCAACACTATTCAGGATTTTCCAGCACAGGGGGTTTTGGTGGGTGCAAAAGAACATTTTGGAGCTTTCAAAACAAAGAGAAGTGGGCACAAAGCATATACAGTGTGATGGAACTGGTGTCTCTGAAGCTCAGATAGCACTAAAATACAGGTTTGGTGACAGAAAAAGCACGTGAGGACTGAAATTGTGTATACAATTGTCCAGGTCGATAATAATAAAAAACGTTTTATTGAAATTTAATTGAAGAGAGTTAGCAGACATCCAGACAAATTAGTGAGGTTTTAAGGCTTTACTGGGACGCAGAGCTGTATATCGTCAGCATGAAGGCAGAAGGAAATGGCACGCCTACAAATGATATGACCAACAGGGAGCATATACAGTCTAATGAAAATTAAATATGGACTTCATTTGGAACCATGTCTCCCGAGTTGTTACTTTGAATGCGTGTATAAAAAAAATAAAAAATGTATTTCTATTGTATATATGCTAAAAATTTCCAAATTATTTGTAATTAAAAAAAGATAATACTTTCTTTAAAAAGTTAAGGCTCAGTTTTCAGAATACACACACCTTTATGGATTTCCATGCATCATCCCCCCCCCCACCACTGCAGCCCTGCTCTGCGTCAGGAGAAACCCTGTTATCACCCAGCAGTAAAAAGGTAACAGCCTGGTTGAGGAAATGGCCTGTAAATAATAACGTTGGTGGGAGAACGACGCCTGTGGCCACTGGCGGCTCCTTCTTCTTGGCAGTTGCAGGATGTTGATAAGCCTAACATTTACCAATGCTGGTAGCTGATTCAGCTCCCATATTTCACACACACAAGAAGTCAGCACACACACAAGTTTTCAATAACATGCTTCACTGCAGAGGTCTACAAACTTACATTGTGTTTACAGTGACGATAAGGAAAGACAAGTGTTCAAACAAGTAAAAACTAGTCAGCTGTCTGCACAATCTCCTGTAAAGGCCAAATGATAGCCCTGTCAATTACAGTATTTTAATTGTCATGCACAAGAACATGTGGTATAATACTAACTCGTATTAGGCTGCAGGTGAGCACTGTTTAGGATTGGAGGATTGATTGAGGATTACGTAATAGTACATTTAATAAATAATAGAAACAACTCTGTAATTAGGAGGCAGGCAGATCTAGCTGTCAGTGTTTTTAGACTCTTTTGTGTGGTTGAAATTTTAGAAGATATTGTATACTTCTTTAAAGGCAGAATAAGTAGGATTAAAAGTTACCCCCCCCTGCCAGACGTGCACATCCCCTAACCACGGTTGTCAGAACACAGCCCAGCTGAACCACCTGAAGAAACAGCAGCGACTCAGGATTGTGTACCTGACTGGGTGAAAGCCAAGCCCAGATTCACCCTCGTTTTGGAACCAGCTTTGTCCGCTTGGCGTTTCACCTCGCTATATTTAGGTTTATTCAGTGCTGTGTCCGCCATTTTCGTAGCTTCCTCTTGGATGCATGCTTACAATCTGGCACCTGGACGCTATGTTTGTATAGAGTCCAGCCCTCACGCCCTGTGGCTGAGGGCTGCACACCCAGTGCCCAAAAACCCAGAAATGTCCCGAACACATCCAATAAGAAAATACAGGCAGAGACACAGACACCGCCACACACAGCTAGTGGGGCATAAGCCACGACTGAGAGGAATTCTTTTTGTATGAGTCAATATATAGTTGGAAAATCCTACACATTCTGCCTTTAAGGATATTTATGTTTGTGTATTTGTTTTCATAATGGTATAATAACGTGAATCCTCCTGATTTGTTTTTGTTGATCCTTGATGACCTTTTTTATATTATTATTTCTAGTTTTTTTATTGCCTGTATATCTGATTATGACTGCAACTAACGACTACTTTCATTCTTGTCTTATCTGTTTAACTAATCCATTTTCTATAGAGTGTCAAAAAGTGAAAGATTTTTGTCAGAATATCTCAGAGGACAGATAGATATAGATATATTCCACCTGAGTAGGACTGGATGTGTGTGTGTGTGTGTGTGTGTGTGTGTGTGTGTGTGTGTGTGTGTGTGTGTGTGTGTGTGTGTGTGTGTGTGTTTGTATCTGTGTGTGTTCCGTAAATCAACGTACAGTTCATCTGGACAGTTGATTGGTTGTGCTATTCTGTAGCCATCCTTCAGGTAGGCTGACATCTCAAAGGGGTCGATATCGACGTAGGGGGTCTGACCCAGAGTCATCAGTTCCCAAAGCGTCACTCCGAAGGCCCACTGTGAAAACACGCACGTGATTAACACTGAGGCCAGTACTGAGCATTCATTTACAACATTTTTTAAACATTAGCCTATCTTTACAAGCTGTTGTCTTTAATGTGCTATCATCATACAGGATAAACATAACCACCATTTCTATTCAGCGGGCGGAAAGCCTGTGGTGCCCACTTGCATTTAAATACCAAACTGTGCCACAGGAACAATGCAAGGAAATAATGTTGAAAAATTGATACAGAATATAAATCACTGCTGGAAGGTTTTGTTAAGAGACTGAGAGTAAACAGTAGGGAGGCTGTTATGTTTTGGGACACTGGGGGTTCAACGAGCCGTGTCAGCGCGGGCGCCGCCATGCATGTGTTGTTGTGCTGACCTACACGGAGGAAACAAGGAAAAGAAGCATTTCCTTATTGGTGGTACTCTTATTAACCCATGTCTTAGGTCACACAGCTTATAGTAGGTGTTGTTGACCCTACACTTGTTATTTGGAATTTTGGGAGTCAAGCTAGTCCTTATCTAAAATAAAACTGGGCAGCTATTGCTAACCTGACAGTGACTTATGAACAGAATATAATAAATGATCTCTTAAAAGAGCAGGTTTCTATTGTGTTAGTATGTCACAACCTTTCATGGGGTGACACCGAGACCTTAAAGGAAGTGAAGGGAGTGATTCAGGGCACAGCGACGGGAGGGCTCCTCAGAGGAAAAAACGGGATGTACAGTAATCCACCCTGTTCCCAAATCAGTGCCCAGGCCACTGCCAACATTCCCAACAAAGCCTAAACATGCCAATAGTCACTTTATCATCCTGTCCAGCTTGATATTCAATGTGCACAACCACTGACATAAGCGTATGGAGCGTTTACGTGCGTCACACTTGCATGTGTGGCGCTCTTATGATGCTACACAGCTGTCTGGACTTCCCCTAAAGCTTAGCTGGTTGGTAATGCCAGCCCTCTGTTAACTGTAAGTGTAGGGGAGGGGAGGGGGTGATTACTATGAAGCGGTGTGACCATAAGAGGAATGCAGAGGGGTGGGGTCATGTCTGGCTGGTGTCTGAACTGTGTCTCAAAGGATCTGTTGGGCTTCCCGACCGTCTGCGCCGCGCCTGCTTTGCAATCCTGGGACAGGAAAGAGGGCCAGAGACATGGTGCTCAACACTCTACCTCCCTTCCCCTTGACACCTTGACCAAGTGGCTTGGATACAATTGGTGCCATTTCCTGAATCACCCTCTCTGTATCATGTCGCCTGAAAACTTTGTAGTTATTAAAAAACCTTAAGAGACAGGAAAGGTTGTTTTTTTTATGGTGAATACACTGTCCGGAAATATTAGTATGCTATGTATGGTTAAGCGGCAAGAAGTAATATAACGTATATCTGTTATTGCAGTTCTTACCACGTCACTCGCACTAGAGAAGTCGTTGTTGAGCAAACTTTCCAGGGCCATCCAGCGGACTGGCCTGTTCTCATTATCCCCCAGACAGTGGTAGTCCATGGGAAATAGGTCTCGGGCAAGGGCATTATCTGTAATCTTCACCTGCATGTTGTCGTCAATGCTGTTGGAGTGGGGGGGGCAAGAGAGGAAAAAATATTTTTTTGTAATTAAATTCCAAACCAAATCACCTGAACGCTACAGTGAAGAACTGCGGACAAATGATGGCAGCTGTGAGCAGGGTCAGGGACACTTACACGCAGTTCCTGGCAGCGAGGTCTTTGTGTATGACCTCCCTGCGAGCCAGGTAGCTCATTCCACATGCAATCTGGATGGCCATGTAAACCAAGTCTTGCTGAGAGATCGCCTGAAAGGAAATGAGGGAGAGGGAGACAATGTGCAGTTGAGAAGCAGAGACAGAAAAAAAAAAAAAAAAGGGAGCGAGTGGGGACAGGAGACCACAGCTGACGCGACTTTACTGTGGCGAAACTGGTCTTCTGAAAACACAATCAACTATGAGTCAAAGATGGGAGTCACATACGCAAAGAATATTTTAGTCTTTAAATGAAAGAACACTTATGTTTTTAGCCACAGGCATGGCTCTGTCAGTCCTCTGGCACCGTCAGCAGGTTGACACATTTGCCTTTTAGTAAAATATCATGAAAACTATTTGATGGATTGCCATGACTTGTTACAAATATCCACTGTACCAAAAAGATAACCCCACAACTTTTCTTCTAGGGCCACGATGAGGTTGACATTTTTGGTTTTGAGTTAAATGTCAGTAACAACTTTGTTGATCCTTTAACTTTTCCTGTAGCACCATGATCAAGTACTTTGACTAACAGGTAAGCATGCTAATCTGCTAAACTTTTATTTTTTGCTATACTGAGTGTGTGAACATGGTAAACATTATACCTACTTAACAGCAGCATTTAGCTCAAAGCCCCGCTGTGCTTAAGTATAGCCTTACGGAGCTGCTAGCATGGCTCTATACTCGCAAAGGTTCCTAAGGGCCCATACCAAAAACAATAACTATAAATATATAGTTTTATAACGTTGTAACGCAAATAGATTCCAAACCACAACTATAACGACAATAATACTGTTGGGATCATTTTCAGAGCAATTTTATGAACGATAGAAACACTGACAGCCAATCACAATCCATCTGAATCTACCACGGCAGATGACAGTGTGGAGAGATGGTGAGTTTGTTTCACACAGGTGGGTCAGCCACTTGGTAGGGCTACGATCCTTTAGGTAGCACGGTTTATTTTTGCACTTCTAATAATTAGTACTTTGAAAGTATTTCTCTTGTCACAGAAACCACTGAGATTTGTTTTGGTGCTCTGCACAGACCTGACCAGCTCTGTGCCCCCTGTTGCCTGGAAAAGGCAGGGGTGCCGGTGTCCCTAGGAACTGCCGTTAGACTTTTTTTGGTTCATAGAATGTACCTGAATTCACAAATATAGAAGACTATTACTACAGACATTCATGTCATTTTTTTTGTTTAGTTTTTTGTTGTTGTTGTTGGGCTTTTATGGCCTTTAATTCCACAGGACAGTTTGAAGACAGAAAAGGGGAGAGAGAGGGGGGACGACATGCAGCAAAGGGCCGCATGTCGGATTCGAACCCGGGCCGCTGTAGAGGACTCAGCCTACATGGGGCGCACACTCTACTGGGTGAGCTAGAGGTCGCACCCATTCCTGTAATCTTACGTTGCAACGTCTGCTGTATCAATGTATTATTATCAGCTGGAACGTGCAGTGCGTGCTTGCACCACTGTTTACAGAAAATTATCGTTCAGGAGAATGGATGCTCTCATAGTTATGGTTATAGTTATGGTTCTTGGTGTGGACAGCCCTTATTTATTGGTTTACTGTACAAAAGCTACAGATGACATTAGTGTGAAATGTAAAATTTCAGTATTAATACTTCTAAACAACTTTGTATGCAACAGAGGGAAGACAATTTGGACGTCCCTTATGCAAAGGTTTGAGCAAGAGTCTGATATTAAAGACTTGTTTTGTGCTTGGAGCTATAAAACAGGGCTTGAAGACAACAGCTTGGCCAGCAGGTGTGTCTGAGAAAAGACTCCTGACTGGTGAAAAACTGAGGCAGCTCCTATAACGTATAATATATATATAAACATCCTGAATAGCTTAAAAGACAACATTGCCTGTAAGAGAGCTCCTGACAGTAACATCAACCCTTACTTAGGTAACACACCTCTGGAGCCACTAGGGGTTAAGTGTCTTGCTCAGGGACACACTGGTTGATGTATCGTAGTGGGAATTGAACCCAGATCTCCCACACCAAAGGCATGTGTCATATCATATCCACTGCGCCATCGCCACCCACCACCAATTCAGGCAACTGCACGATCTCTGGCTCAGACACACACTAGGGGTGGAACGGTACATGTATTCGTATTGAACCGAAACGGTAGGGGCGTCTCGGTTCGATACATGAATTTACATGGAGAATATATGGTATAAAAATAAATAAAACTTGCGTGCAAATGAATTAATGTAATGTGGAACTACTGTTACATACGCGTTTCTTAGGGACACCTAATCTGTAGCCCCGCCTTAGCTCTGAAGCTCCCAAGCTCCGCCTACATCATGTCGAGTCGGTCCCTTCCTATATAGCCTAACTGTCTATGGTCGGTTGCAGCTAGCTCAGGGGAGAGACTGGATGACACTAGGTGGTACAGCCTGAGACATGCACAATAAAAAAAATTGCCTTCTGCATTTTTGTTATGCTTTTCCCTCCATTGTACCGAACCGAACCGTGATGTCTGAACCGAGGTATGAACCGAACTGTGACTTCAGTGTACCGTTCCACCCCTAACACACACACACACACACACACACACACACACACACACACACACACACACACACACACACACACACACACTGTTTAATCTTATCTGGCACTGGACAGTGTGATACAACCTAAATTAATTATTCCCACAACACAGGAAAACAAAGTCTTGGCAACCAGTGAACAAGGATAAGAACATTTTAAGTCAACAATTCAAGGAAAAGTGAGATGTGTGTTGTAGCTGGTACCAAACAGCTCCGTCAGGCTCTGTGTATCCACCATGCAGAGCAACTTTAACTGTTGGGTTGTCAGTGAAGAAATGATGACTGTGGAAAAGGTCAACACAAAATACTTTTTTTTCCTCAATGTTCTACCTTGAAAACCAGATGTTCACTTTCACAATGAATGCCACACTGTAGTATTGTGCTTCACTCAGAGCTTTAGCTCACCTGTACTGATACATTTCTGATTTATAGCTCGATGTTTATTGCAACAGCACAATTTAATAACTATGTCTTTGTCTCCTACAACTGAAGTTTGTAGAAGTACATAATGAGATTGCTGAGAACGAAGGTGCTGATGTGTTACCTGAAACATTACAAAGTGGTTTTGATTAATGCAAATGGATGGCAAGCTTCAACTTGTGAATGCAAATTGTTTGCTACATGTGTATTTTGCAGCTGATTGATTGGTTGGATCTGTGCTGTGGCTTTGCCAGGCACATCAAAGACTCCCTGGGGTTAACCTGTACAAAAGCCTGATTGTCTTTACATAGCGCATAAAAAGCTCTGCCTTGAGCACCAGCTTAATGGCTATATCAACAGTACTAATAACAGTGTGAACAGTAGTTACTGGTAGGTGTTACTTTGTGTTGACTGCTGCAAACACACAAAACATTCTTTCAGGCTCAACTCTCAGATAGAATCACATTTTTTTTCTCCAATTTGGGGGATTCATTTTAATAGCTTAATAAATGTCTAAGTGCAAGGCCTACATGGCTTACATTGAGGCATTTATCTTAATAAGTGACTCATGTTTTTTGATCCGCCAAATGTGTGCCGAGTTGAAGCCTCACCTGTGGGTTGTTAGCCTCGGCTAGCTTGCATTGCCGCAGGAACAGCTTAAGATTCCCCCAAGCCATAAAAGGCAACAGCACCATGGGCTTCTCTCCGTCCTCCGTACACACGTGGCTTATGGGTAACAGATTTCTGAAGGTGGAGAGAAAGACCAACTGAGGAACAGGAACAGCGTGTAACACAGCTGTACATACTGTTAATGTACATGTGTGGAAGTTAGCTGCACGTCAAAGGGATTCTTGGAAGATGAAGTACATGTTAGCGGGGAATCATCCAAACCATTGCCAAACTCTGGTAGAGGAAGTCTCAGAAGTATCAATTTGCTGAACTCAAAAAGAGGAAGGAGTGGACCAAGATGATGACAATCTTTTCCACAGAAAGTTAAAGCACCAAGACTGACCTGATCAATTTGATGCATAATTAGATAAACTAACGCTACTGTAATCTTAAACTAAGTTCAATGCATACAGGGTATGACCATACTATCAAAACTGAAATATATATATTTTTTTAATCAAAATAAATGATTGTTTTATAAAAGTCACACCAGAACAAGCTAGCAAGCCATTTGTGGGTGTTACATTAATGTCAGAAAACATGTTTTGTTCCCTCCACAGTCTATGTATGTTACGGTCTGTGCTCTGTGTAACCATGTGGTGTTCTTTCATCAGCATTCAACAAATCGAGACATTTAAAAGACGACCACAGTAACCGCTGTGACGGAATACAGTGTCGGGTTAGGAGTAAGATCTGAAACTGGTGCAGAAGTGGACAACAGTGATGTTGGTCTAAGATGCACACCACATTGGGGTTATGTGGTGTTTTGGCATTTCTTCTTGTTTATAAATGTAATTCTATTCTTAAAATGTTTGATATTTAGATGTTTTAACAAACAGGCAAATGCCACACAAAAAAAAATTATTAATAAAAACTGTGATTTGTGTTTGCTTACACTCACCTATGATGAAGTCCACGAAGCTTGCAACTTTCAGTCAACATCATGGTCACCTGCACCTCAGACGCATGATCTGAACAATTGTATCAGACACAAAATCAGATTTTTTGGCAGCAAAGGGCCGGAATCAAACCCGGGCCGCTGCGGTAAGGACTGAGCCTTAGAATACGGGGCGCACGCTCAACCAGGTGAGCTACCACGGCACCCCACAAAATAAGATTTTTAAAAAAGCAATGTGGCAGAACAACAGTGACCTGCGCAGTACAAAAGTTGAAATGTTAATGATACAATGTCTGTACTCTCCGACCCCATTAAGGGTTGCATTTGTATTTGTTTCACTGCACAGATTACTCTGCCAACAGTCATTTGTAGTGGGAAACTTTAGAGGAAAACTGACTTGTGCCAAGCTTACTGAGGTCCAGTTTTTAATCTGTGTATGCAGCTTTGCCATCGTCTGGTACTTATGGAAGCAGTATTGTTCTTTTCCCAAAAGGCGCATGAGGAGGAAGTAAAGAGTGTAACAAAGCCAAGACTGGCATGGGGATATTGTTCACTGAGTGTTATCTACCCCTCCCTGAGTAAACATGAGAGAATGGAGAGGTCAGAAGGCAACTGGCAGAGAAAGCTGACACATGCTGCTAACAAAGAACCTGAACGTCCTACATAAAGGGGTGTTTTCAGCATGAGTAATAATTAATTAACTGCCAAATCTGTGTGCCTGTTTACTGGATAGGTACGTTTCCATCCAACACCCTGCATCATTCGTCTTATGTCTTTGGCATTACAATCATGTTATGGCATTTCAGTGATCACTTTCCCAACCAACACACTTCTTAGAAAACTCATAGGGAGTTGCACATTAATATGAGAGAACACACTTGACTTGACATTCATTTCTTTGACAACATTGTGCATTAGAGATGGGACTGAGCAAATACCTTTCACTGTCTTCACAAAGACCTGCTTTTCTTTACTGGGGTCCTTTTCATCCAGGAGCACACCGTGGAAGATGCGGCCAAACGTGCCTGTCAAAGACCAACCACATGTTTTTATTTGAGGAAAAGGGCATGAGAGACAGCCAGAGGCACCACATTCAAAGATCAAAATGTCATCTCACTCTCAGGTCGCCATGCCTGGCTGATCTGTGGACAGAGGTGTCCAGACTTCTGCTTAACATGCTTTGTCTCTTAAAGGGATTAGGCAGCTTTTGGCTCTTGTCTCCCTGACATGAGCCAAAACAAGAGAGATTCATTGTAGCTAAGAGGACCTTTCATCACTTAGAACAATTCAGAAATACATATGACGTGAAAAGGCCAAGTGAACATGTTCATCATCTCCTTTGTCTAAACTGTCACCCCATTGCTCCAGGACTTTACAGAGGTAAAATGCCATTTAAGAACATAAACCATCAACATAAACTTAGAAAAAAATCTGAGCCCTAAAGCTAACCATGCCTTGTGTTTCAACAGGAGAGACGGAGCATAACAACAGGGTTAGTGTTTAACTGTCTCCCCCCCCCCCGCCCCTACCTTCTCCGTCAAGCCTGTCTGGACTTGCTGGCTCCCAAAAACAGAATCCAATGCAGAGTTCAACAAACTCTGAGGCATGGCCTTGTATGTTTTGTATTTGACATTTCTTAGACATTATCTCTTATGTTTTTGTATGTAGGACATGCTGTATGTGTACGTCAGACTGCACTGGCGAGCTATCCACATACATCAAGTTAAGACAGGAAGTCAGATAGATACACAACAAGTACAGATATCTGCCAGTGTGTTTACTTGCAGATAGCTGTAGAGCATCCTGATAATATAGTTATGGCTACCAGCATTACCAAGCATTGATATTTACATCAGGGTAGGTCTTGATTGAAATAGGACTTGATAGGATGTGATACAAATCACACCCAGCGGCCCGTGGAGGCGATGCAAGTCAGACTTGTATGCCCACCGACGTGATGAATGATGCAGGATGAGAGCAGAGTAGTTTGGAAAAATAATTGCAGCATATTTAATGATTTGGCAACAAAAGCGCTACCTAGTGGCAGATTGGTGTCACGTTTTGCACACAGCCTCATTGTAGCATGGGGAACTACAGAGTCAAGTTTCGTGTTAATCAAGGTAAATGTTGCCAAGACACGGGAATTGAACTCTGCAGTGCCTACTTATTATTAGTATTTTTTAAGATAATTTTTGGCCATTTTTAGGCTTTCATTAGACAGGACAGCTGAAGACAGGAAAGGGGAGAGAGGGGGGGAATGACATGCAGCAAAGGGCCGCAGGTTGGAATTGAACCAATCGTGCTGCTTGATAACTTTTAATCATGAGGGTCAACAGATTCTACATGCAACTTTTCGTGCAGATCGGACTCACGGCTTAAGAGGAGTTCAGAAAAGTAGGTTTTACATTTATTGTGATTTTATGAAAAATATTATAGGCGGAAATGGGCGTGGCCTATGTCACGCGTGGATGTACGAATTTTGAATGTGCTATGTATGGTGTGGGAGTTGCTGTTCAAAACGTTCTCATCTTGATTATAACACTACAGGCTGGTGGATAGGTTTCATTTTTGGTGTCTGAGGTATGTGCACCATTCTATACCTCCTAATAGAAATGTTATCTACATAACTTTAGGGCGTATTGTGCAGTACCACTTTTATTTACGGAAGAATAATAATAAAAACCTGAGCGGTTTCAATAGGGCCTCAGCCCCCTTGGGCTTGGACCCCTAATGAAAGTAGATAGCACATAAATAGCAAGACCAATAATCTTAAAGGGATGCTTTTGCAATCCAACTCGGTGTCATCTTTGTGTGGGCAGTGTGTTAAGATGAACGGTGTGTGCCTTCCCTCCGGTGTGTGCCTTCCCTTGCTCTGCAAGGCTAAGGCACTAAACACAAAGTACAGCTGAAGCTGTTTTGCAGGTATTTGGTCATAAACTAAAGTATTGGACAAAATTAAAAATTTGACCTACTGGTGGAAGTAGATAAAAAGTCAGAGGATCACCACAGTTATTACAATTCATCCTGAGGGGAACATGAATGTCCATCCAGTAGTTGTTGACATTTTTCAGTCTAGACCAAAGTGGTGGGTCGACTAATCAACATTGCCATTCCTTGAGCCATGGCACTAGCGAAAAAATATTGAAGGAGTTCAGTTACAGCTTTTGTATGGTAAACGGTAACATTTTAAAATAGCAAAACAATTATTTGAAATTTGAAACAAAGAGTACTGCCCATGTTATCATTCAATTTCTAGACAAAAACAATGACCATAAACCATCAGAGGCCCTCTGATGGTTTATGGTTTAAGTGGCATTTGAAAACAGAACACCCACACTTTTCACTTCCATTGTGTTGTAGTCACCCTTGGGTAACTATTACATCATGCACACAGCACACTAAACCCCAGTGTGGGCAAATCTCCAGAAAGTGAAGTACAGTCTTGTTCAGTTCCATTACTACATTACGATGCTGAATTGTCTCCAAAAGCATCCAGCGTCTCATCGAGCCAAACTAAAGCCCAAACAGTTATGTTGATCTTTGATACAAAGCCAAAAAAAGAGATTTAGAAACTTCACTGTCTTAGGCGTTCTGTCAATATGTAATATGCCTCAGCAAGAACAAACTTTTGCTATTTTAGGTTTGAGGCAAAGTTTTACTGACACTGATCTGATGAGGCATGCTCATACAGTAAGTTGCAGGAT
This sequence comes from Sander lucioperca, assembly GCF_008315115.2. Classification (NCBI taxonomy): domain Eukaryota; kingdom Metazoa; phylum Chordata; class Actinopteri; order Perciformes; family Percidae; genus Sander; species Sander lucioperca. The sequence goes on from NC_050183.1 coordinate 11,287,100, forward strand.
AAAAGCAGCATTCATGTCCATAGGTCACTGTCTCCTTCATCAGACACATACAGCGGGGAAAATAAGTATTGAACGCGTCAACATTTTTCTCAGTGAATACTGATTAATTTTCACCAGATGTCAGTAACAACCCAAGTAATCCACACATACAAGAAATCAAAACATGTATGTCCATGACAAAAGTTATGTGTAATGAAGTGGAATGATAATGGGAATAAATATTGAACACAAGAAGAAAAAGTGGTGTAAAAAGCCATGGGAAGCCAATAAACCAGCTGAAATCTGTCAGTATTTAGGAAGCAATCCTGCCCCCTATTAGTGCAAATTAATATCAGCTGGATTAGTCCTAAATGATGGCCTATAAAAAGGTTTCTCATTACCAAGTTGTCACTCAAGAAGCATTTCATGATGGGTAAAACCAAAGAGCTGTCCCAAGACCTTCGCAAGCTTATTGTAGAAAAGCATACGGATGGCATTGGTTACAGACTAATATCTAAACTTCTGAAAGTTCCAGTGAGCACTGTTGGGGCCATTATCCGGAAGTGGAAAGAACATCATTTGACCATTAACCGGCCACGACCAGGTGCTCCTCGCAAGATTTCTGACAGAGGAGTCCATAGAATACTTAGAAGAGTTGTCGAAGAACCAAGGACCACTAGCGGAGATCTTCAAAAAGACCTAGAAGAAGCAGGTACATTTGTTTCAAAGAAAACAATTAGTAATGCACTCAACCACCATGGCCTCTATGTATGCACACCACGCAAGACACCACTTCTCAAGAAAAGGCAAGTGGAAGCTCGCTTAAAGTTTGCTGCACAACATCTGGACAAGCCAATGACCTACTGGGAGAATATAATCTGGTCAGATGAGACCAAAATGGAACTCTTTGGCTGTCATAGCATACACCATGTTTGGAGGAGAAATGGCACTGCACATCACCCTAAAAACACCATACCAACAGTGAAGTTTGGAGGTGGGAGCATCATGGTGTGGGGCTGTTTTTCAGCATCTGGCACTGGCAGACTTCATATGATTGAAGGAAGAATGAATGGAGAAATGTACCGTGACATTCTTGATAAGAATCGGCTGCCATCCACCAGGATGCTGAAGATGAAACGAGGGTGGACATTTCAGCAAGACAATGATCCCAAACACACAGCCAAGGAAACTCTCAGTTGGTTTCAGAGAAAGAAAATTAGAATGGCCCAGTCAATCACGACTTGAATCCAATTGAAAACCTCTGGAAAGAAGTGAAGATCAGAGTTCCTAGAAGATGCCCCCAGACCCTTTAAGATTTGAAGACATCACAGCTGGGCAATGTGTGCGACTAGTTTCTTCATACAGAAGGTGTCTTGAAGCTGTCATTACCAGAAAGGCTTTATTAAATAATAATAAGTATTAAATACATTTCAGCAAGTGTGTTCAATACTTTTTCCCTGTGTCATTTCACTTTATTACACACAACTTAATTTATGGACTGATTTCTTTGTATGTGTGGATTACTTGGGTTGTTACTGACATCCGGTGAAAATTTCATGCCAATAGCCCCATCAGAAATATCTTTACTAAGAAAAATGTTGACGCGTTCAATACTTATTTTCCCCGCTGTAAATGCACAAGGAGGATAATGGGGATGTCTGAAGAATACAAAAGTGGGAGCTTCTTTAGAAGCAAGAAAGCATTAGAATGAGAGAGAAACAATGAAGACAAATACCTTCATGCAAGACATCCCGTAATGTGACTCTCTCCCTTGAGATGGCAATGTCTTTAACTTTAGCTTTGGCCTCCATTAGAGTAACACTCCTCAGGTCATTCTTCTCAATGCGGAGAGATGGGTAACCTGTAGGAATGGAAAAACACAGACTGGCTTTAAATGCACACCTGGCTGATCTTAATATAAACAAAATACTTACAAAGGGATTGACAGGCTTTTTAACCATGATTAACATGGAAAACAACCTGGGGAACTTCTGCTTTGTATTACTTTGACAGAGAAAAATGTCTTACTCACAGAAAGCTTACTTATAAAACACACAGAATCCTCAGTTGAATTCTGTGAATTCCAGCAATTACAAGAAACAGTCAGCAAGACATGTACAGTACCCTGTACGTTGCATCAAAGCAACCTCATGCAAAGTCCTGTATTACAGCATTTCCATTACATAACCTCCCTATTTTCTCGCTGTCATTAGCTGCTAACTTACTGTGGAAGGAGTGAGTTTGGATTTAAAAGAAAAATACACACACACACACACACACACACACACACACACACACACACACACCACAGATGAACAAACCGCGTAAACGTGACCCCTTTATATCAACACACTTCATGTGTACACAACATGTCAGTGATGAGAGATAACACGTTCTAGCCTTCTGTGCTTGCAGCTCACTGGTACTCAGAAGGACTCTGCCAGGCTGAACTGTGCACAGTTGCTTAGACAAACAGACAGTAGAGAAACCAGTGGATGAATGGAGAAAATGGAAAATTCACAGACTAACAACCTCCAGAAAAGGTTGCAATGACAATGAGGCAATGGCAGTCAGGAGAAAACAGCTTCTTCTTCTTGTGAGCTACATCTGATACTTATATAGAAGAGCTGTGAGCTTGATATGATATGTGAATAAAGCAGAGTGGTCAAGCTAAGGCTTTTGTTAAAATAAAGATCAAAAACAGATCCCATCAGGATTCAAAGATGCAAAATGCAAACATTGCAACAAAAAAAGTTGTAAGGTACTTTGATACTTTGGTACTTTGATTAAAAGTATAAATCTTTGCTGTAGCATGCAACCTGTATATTATACTTTATTACAACTCACAGTAGTATATACAGTTTGTATATACTACTGTGAGTTGTAATAAAGTACAGGTCAATGCTGCCCCCTAAAGGTCAAACCAATTTATTTTCAACACGAAAGTAAAATGAATACAGTTCTGTACATATGGGAGACAATATAATATAGTATATAGCATTTTATTTATACATTTCTATAGTGTCTTGTCATACTGTGCAAAGCTAATACTTTCTAGCAAAAACACTGTTTCCAGTGGAAAAAAATGTTTGTTAGCCTGATGTAGTCAGTTTAACAGCCAGAAACCATAAACAGTGGTCCAAAGAAAAGCTTTTTCCCTAATCCATACTACATAATAACTGTGCACACACTGAGTGATATATATTAATCTTTATAATACACCGTTTCTGCAGTTAGTAAACAAGTAGTCAAACCATTTTATACTAACAGGCAATGACACAATATACTTTGGATTGCCACTACCAATTTTAGCGAAAATGTTTTTGCTTTTCTTTTACAAAAATGTTTGGGTTATTTTCTGTTTTGTAATTAGTTTGATATTTTTTTCCCAGCTGTGAGCCACTCTTCCATTTTCTTTGTGCAGTGCATTGTGGGTCAATAGTGTCCACCTACAGCACGTTAAAAAAAGCAATGTTTCTGTTCAGTCTGGATACTGACTGAAGTATCTAATTTTATTAATTTGAAATGCTTAAATAAGTATCTGTGCAACTTACAGCAAAGCACAACAAGCTTACAAACAAAAGTGACAAAAAATGTTAGTACAAAGCAGGTGAGATGCAGTGGCCAGGATATTGAGGCTTGAACTAGCCACCATGAGGAAGGGAAGCCTTTCTATAATGGATGTACTTTCACTCTACTGCTCATAATGCTCCTACTAGAAGCAGGTCATCAGGGTACAGAAATGCAACCATATACAGTTTTTATCCATTAGTGTCAAAACAACAATGGACAAAACATGGCTAAATTGTTAGTGTTCATTATTACGTGCACATGACGACAAAATAGTATTATAGGTCTGAGTCCTAAGTCGTCTCTGGAGCTTTACTGGAACTTACTTTTGGTTTCATGAGGGGGAACACCAGGGTTTTGGAAGGAGGAGGCAGCAAGCTGGAGAATGGGTGCAGAACCAGGGTGATTGTCTGATGACAAGAGTAGAGGGGGGGGAGAGAGTGAGAAAGAAGTGATTTAATGGATAACTCACTCAAATTACAACATGACCTGAATGAATGAATGAATGAATGGATGTGTACTGTAGTTGTACATGTTCAGCTCATTCACAAAACATTAATCAAACCAGGCATGTTGCAAGTTGAGTAAACCTTCCCATCAGGAGTTGAATAAAAAAATGGGTGGATGGTGAAAATAATCACATTCAGCAAAGCACAAGACATAAGGAACGGGCAAGTGGGTCGAACAATATGCACAGGAGGTGAGATGTAGGTTTGTATCCACAAGAGGGCAATGAAGGACCACACACTGACAATATGGGACAATAATAGCTGATGAGCGTTTTTAGTGTTTTTCAAAATAAACCATATAGATCAATGTTCCAATGAGATCACTATTTCATGAGGTAAATACAGTCAAATGTTTGATTCTCACCACAGATATATCACCCCATATGTAGCTGCCTGTCTACCAAAACTGTATGTGGAGGAGAACCACCCATGGATCCCACTGACAAATCACTGCCAGTACGGGTTTCTTTGCATGGGATGCTATGACATGAGCATTTAGGAAAAACCTGTTGCTGCCATTATGGTTTTAGAAAACTCTTGTGACAATTCCTTCTGTTTGTAAATTAATGTTGATGGTGTTGGTGTACAAGGATGGCTAATAATCATTTTTCAGTTTAGTAGCACTTGTTAGGCAACCTACGGATATTCCAGGAAGTTTCTGCTCCCAGCCAAGAAGTAGTCCAGCCAATAATACCCCGTTAAATGGCAAATTGTCATTTTTACACTTCACTTTTTGTAATTAAACAAACAAGATCTAACCTGCTAATTAGTGATCTTTAGATGTGCTGCTAGGCAGATTTTGTTCCCGTTGGACATAGCCAGGCTTGCTGTTTCCTACCTTTATGCAAAGCTAAGCTAACCCGGCTGCAACCTTCTCATTTTACTCATTTTTCCCAAAATGTTGAACTATTCCTTTAAAATGGAACTGACAAAAACTATTAAAATAAGTTTATTGCTGGCATATAATAAAAACAGGCCAGTCTGAAATTGGTTTACAATATGGCATACAGTAGGCACAAGGTCAGTTAAAGGAACAGGATAAACAGACTATTAGAGAAAACAGCCTTCTGGCTAATAAGGAAATATTTGTCTAAAAGTCGTATCTCATGAATTCTAGGGCTGCCGTAGTAACCATGGTGATGCTTTTATCATGGTGACCCTACTCTCATTTTGTGGCCCTATTACTTACACTGTAATTGAAAGGCCAATCCCCATAATAAACAGAAATTATTTATTTTGCAAAGCATGCCAGATTATTTCCACATTACAGATTTACCAATAATTACAGCCAAGCGCTGGGTGAGTAATCATACTGCCACCTAGCACCAACAACAATAACTAACACAGAACTCTACTGGAGGAAATATGTAAGAGTTGAGATTAATTTACTATATAATCCACTTCGGTAAGAGATTAAATGGGGAGAAAAAAGTGAGTAAATTCTAATACGGTTCTGAGGTAGGTATAATGGTTAGCTCTTACTATAACTTTGGTCCTGTTTGTCTGTTTCCCACCATGCTCTATATTTACATCAACTTCAACATAAAAGACGGCCTGTACTTCTCTAACTGCTGATCAGTTGGCCGGACGCAGAGCACACATTAAGTACAGTACATGTACACATTGCTCAAACAGTAATGGGTCACAAGGGTAGTAGCAACAAAAAGACAGAGAACATCACTGCAGAAACTCTGTTCTTCATTACAATCTTATGATACAAGTTAAGCTAATAAGGTCATTCAGTCGATTATTGCATTTGGAAAAGCATGCACTTTTGCAGATGCCAGTGTGAAAAGAGAAGAGAGATCCGACTGAATGTACTTGAGCACTTCGAGGTGCCATCTTGTATGTGTAATTATCTCCACAAAAATGTTCTGATGTTTTTAAAATGAAACATGACGTGATGTTGCATCTTGTTACTGATTGCCTTGCTTTGAGTAATGTTGTGGTGAGAGGGAATCAAATCTCTTACTGGTGACTGGGGCTGCGTTGTTTGGAGTGTCAGCCCTCAGGTACTGTGTGGTCTGGGTCGACGGCTGAGACAGGCCCTGTGAGCTTCCACTGTCACTCACGCTGAAAGACACAGAGAACAAGAACAGGGATTAGTTATTAAGAGGCACCAGGATTAAGTTGCACCAGCAATTGCTAAATCCATAACTAAGTTTGTGTGTAAAGTCCTTCCTAAGGTCTCAGTAACTACAAACTAGTTTAAAACCAGTGATTTACTAAATGGGGTAGCCATTAGAACTCAACATCTTAACTAGAAAAGATCTTGGTAATCTGTTGCTTGGAAACATCACTGTCCAATCAAAAGCAATCAACTATGTAAACAATTAGGCTGTGTATGGAATTACATACTTACTTAGTATTCATACTAAGTATGAGGTCAAATTGAGAATTTAGAGCGTTTCAACTGCATAGTTTGTGGATTTTTTGTACACGAGAAATGTGCGGATGTATACTAGATTAGCAAGAATTTCTGAGTAAGGATCATGGTCAAGATTCGGCTGTAAGATTGGCAGTTGAATCAGGCACCTTTGATCCAAGCACTGAATATTTGGAGTCACCCCTACTAAATACTAAGGCTTAATACTTTCATTATCAATTAATTAGACAATTATTTTCTCAATAAATTGTTTAGTCCATAAAATGTCTGAAAATACAAAAAAAGCTGACCACAATTAAGTCCTAAACCCAAAGATATTCAGGTTAATATAACAATAACAAAAAAACAGCAAATATTTACATTCGAGAAGCAGAAACCAGTGAATTTTGAGCATTTTGCTTAAAAACTTACATAAACGATTATCAAAATAGTTGCCGATAATAATTTTCTGTCAATACACAGGTAATTGATTAGTCAACTAAACCGCTCAGCTCTTAAAAAAAGAAAAAAAGAACCTTGACCTAATGCTTATCAGAAACCTGAGTGATTTTAGAAAAGAAGGCTCTAAAGTTGACAGACCAACTTATTCTTGTACAACACAAGGAACCCAACATGTGATCAAATCAAGCCACTTTGGCAAAACAACATTCCAGCAACTAAATTTAAAATACCACATTAGAAAGATTTCCATGGAATATAAGAAGACAATCTATGTACAACACTGTCCCAATGGCTAACCTCTTCAAATTAATAGCAAGGGGAGGATGTGCTGATTTCATTTCACATCGATATCTGATAACCTGCGTAGCTGCCTACAGCTATCTGGAGTGGAGATTACAGGATCTTAAACAATGGGAAAACTTAAGTGCAGGTTTCAACTCCTTTCTATGGGGATGACCTATTTTTGTTGGGCTTTGAGCAGCAGCAATTCTGAAGAAAATACTAACATAACTTCCACAGGTGACAGATACAAGGCGTGTGCTGGTTTTCATCAGCTTCAGTATGAGTGCACTTTGCTTAGCTGACACATAAAGACTATGGTCTGTTTGGAACAGGGACAAACAAAGATACAAACCTGTCCTCCATCTCCACTCTCTTCATGCTGTGCAGGTGCAGGATGGCCAGGATGATGGCCACGAGGAAGATGACAATGCAGCAGACACTGACACTTATGTAGAACACCTGTGTGGAGGTGGTGGGGGGATCATCTAGTGATGAAAACAAGCCACACATTCACAATCAGAGACAGCAAAGGAGCACACAAAATGGGGCGCACAAAATGCTATTGCTATTATGAAAGAAGCATAAATGAGGTCAGGAGAGAGAGAGAGAGAGAGAGAGAGAGAGAGAGAGAGAGAGAGAGAGAGAGAGAGACTCTAAGTGCACTTAGGGTTAATGGAGGCAAGGAATGGTAGAGGCTGTGCCCAGGATTTAGTTTCTGAGAGCTTTTCTCATCTCCTCTAAAAGCCTCTGAGGGCCCCAGGTTCCTTGGGCCTACCCAAGCAGAAGGGAGAGAACCCACTAATGGCACTTTGTTACTGGGGCAGTAGGCTCACAAAGAGTCTGCATAAATCCCACTGGAAGAGGACAGCCACTCCAATAGGTGGGGGGTGACAAAGTGCACTTCAATGGGAGAATGAGTTCTTCTTTTTGGGCTCTGAAATCATAGGCTTTGGTTATGGAAAGTTTGACTAATGTGCACTGCTATACAGAAAGACTTCTCAGTACTAATTTAGCCGGCGTCTTATCAGACTGATGCCACCTATGATAGACAATAAACAGAGATGCTACAGAGGGATAAGTAGAGCATGATGTGGAGGTAAGATTACTTACAGTCAGGCCGTGGAAGAGTGGTATTGCTGTGGGGAATGGGAGTCTTTGGTTCAGAATCTATTCCTGTTGACAGAGGAAGAAGGAAAGAGTATTATATCAACTGAAATTGACAACTGAATGGCATTCACACACCTCCAATACTCACGTGTGATCACATGCACCCAGAAAATAAAGAGCCGTGTTTTTCCACCTCATCTCATAAACTCCAAAGATAAATCCGACCGATGCCACATTAAAAAGCAACAGCTAAGTGTGAGACGACACTGTAAATGTGGTATATGTAATTTAAAGATGCTTGTCTGTGGTGTTTTAATCAGTGTTGAAAGAAAAAATGCAGAAGTCTTAAAATGAAATTAAAACCAATAAAAGGCTAAATGGCTGCCTCCATTCTTTTTCTGCTTCTTTAGCAAGTGAGAGCAAGTTTCAAATCTCTCTCCCTCTCATTAAATAGAATAGATGAAAACCAATTACATAACTGTCATTGAAATGTCAATAACATTAAACAAACTTCCATCACCGTGTTCTAATAGACCTCCATCCATCCATCCATCCATCTTCTTCCGCTTATCCGGTAACGGGTCGCGGGGGTAGCAGCTCCAGCAGGGGACCCCAAACTTCCCTTTCCCGAGCCACATTAACCAGCTCCGACTGGGGGATCCCGAGGCGTTCCCAGGCCAGGTTGGAGATATAATCCCTCCACCTAGTCCTGGGTCTTCCCCGAGGCCTCCTCCCAGCTGGACGTGCCTGGAAAACCTCCCTAGGGAGGCGCCCAGGGGGCATCCTTACCAGATGCCCGAACCACCTCAACTGGCTCCTTTCGACGCGAAGGAGCAGCGGCTCTACTCCGAGCTCCTCACGGATGACTGAGCTTCTCACCCTATCTCTAAGGGAGACGCCAGCCACCCTCCTGAGGAAACCCATTTCGGCCGCTTGTACCCTGGATCTCGTTCTTTCGGTCATGACCCAGTCTTCATGACCATAGGTGAGGGTAGGAACGAAAACTGACCGGTAGATTGAGAGCTTTGCCTTCTGGCTCAGCTCTCTTTTCGTCACAATGGTGCGATAAATTGAGTGTAATACCGCACCCGCTGCGCCGATTCTCCGACCAATCTCCCGCTCCATTGTTCCCTCACTCGCGAACAAGACTCCAAGGTACTTGAACTCCTTCACTTGGGGTAAAGACTCATTCCCTACCTGGAGAAGGCACTCCATCGGTTTCCTGCTGAGAACCATGGCCTCAGATTTAGAGGTGCTGATCCTCATCCCAGCCGCTTCACACTCGGCTGCGAACCGATCCAGTGAGTGCTGAAGGTCACAGGCCGACGATGCCATCAGGACCACATCATCTGCAAAAAGCAGCGATGAGATCCCCAGCTCACCAAACTGCAACCCCTCTCCACCCCGACTACGCCTCGATATCCTGTCCATAAATACTACAAACAGGATTGGTGACAAAGCGCAGCCCTGACGGAGGCCAACTCTCACCTGAAACGAGTCCGACTTACTGCCGAGAACCCGGACACAGCTCTCGCTTTGGTCGTACAGAGATTGGATGGCCCTGAGAAGGGACCCCCTCACCCCATACTCCCGCAGCACCTCCCACAGTGTCTCCCGGGGGACCCGGTCATACGCCTTCTCCAGATCCACAAAGCACATGTAGACCGGTTGGGCATACTCCCAGGCTCCCTCCAGGATCCTTGCGAGAGTAAAGATCTGGTCCGTTGTTCCACGACCAGGACGGAATCCGCATTGTTCCTCTTCAACCTGAGGTTCGACTATCGACCGAACCCTCCTTTCCAGCACCTTGGAGTAGACTTTACCGGGGAGGCTGAGAAGTGTGATACCCCTGTAATTGGCACACACCCTCTGGTCCCCCTTTTTGAAAAGGGGAACCACCACCCCGGTCTGCCACTCCTTAGGCACCGTCCCCGACTTCCACGCAATGTTGAAGAGGCGTGTCAACCAAGACAACCCCTCCACACCCAGAGCTTTAAGCATTTCTGGACGGATCTCATCAATCCCTGGGGCTTTGCCACTGTGGAGTTGTTTAACTACCTCAGCAACTTCCACCAGGGAAATTGACGACAATCCCCCATCATCCTCCAGCTCTGCCTCTACCATAGAGAGCGTATTAGTCGGATTTAGGAGTTCCTCAAAGTGCTCCTTCCACCGCCCTATTACCTCCTCAGTTGAGGTCAGCAGCGTCCCATCCTTACTGTACACAGCTTGGATGGTTCCCCGCTTCCCCCTCCTGAGGTGGCGAACGGTTTTCCAGAAGCACCTTGGTACCGACCGAAAGTCCTTCTCCATGTCTTCTCCGAACACTCTCCCACACCCGCTGCTTTGCCTCTTTCACGGCAGAGGCTGCAGCCCTTCGGGCCCTTCGGTACCTTGCAACTGCCTCCGGAGTCCCCTGGGATAACATATCCCAGAAAGACTCCTTCTTCAGTCGGACGGCTTCCCTGACCACCGGTGTCCACCACGGTGTTCGTGGGTTGCCGCCCCTTGAGGCACCTAAGACCCTAAGACCACAGCTCCCCGCCGCAGCTTCAGCAATGGAAACTTTGAACATTGTCCACTCGGGTTCAATGCCCCCAGCCTCCACAGGGATGCACGAAAAGCTCCGCCGGAGGTGTGAGTTGAAAGTCTGTCGGACAGGGGCCTCCTCCAGACGTTCCCAGTTCACCCGCACTACCCGTTTGGGTTTACCAGGTCTGTCCAGAGTCTTCCCCCACCCTCTGACCCAACTCACCACCAGATGGTGATCAGTTGACAGCTCTGCCCCTCTCTTCACCCGAGTGTCCAAAACATACGGCCTCAGATCAGATGAAACGATTATAAAATCGATCATTGACCTTTGGCCTAGGGTGCTCTGGTACCAAGTACACTTATGGGCATCCCTATGTTCGAACATGGTGTTCGTTATAGACAATCCATGACTAGCACAGAAGTCCAACAACAAACAACCACTCTGGTTTAGATCAGGGAGGCCGTTCCTCCCAATCACGCCTCTCCATGTGTCTCCATCATTGCCCACGTGCGCGTTGAAGTCCCCAAGCAGAACTATGGAGTCCCCTACTGGAGCCCCATACAGGACTCCATTCAAGGTCTCCAAGAAGGCCGAATACTCCGAGCTCTTGTTTGGTGCATACGCACAAACAACAGTCAGAGTTTTCCCCCCCACAACCCGCAGGCGTAGGGAGGCGACCCTCTCGTCCACCGGGGTAAACTCCAACGTAGCGGCGCTCAGCCGGGGGCTTGTGAGTATCCCCACACCCGCCCGGCGCCTCACACCCTGGGCAACTCCGGAGAAGAAAAGAGTCCAACCCCTATCCAGGAGTATGGTTCCAGAACCGAGACTGTGCGTAGAGGTAAGCCCCACCAGATCCAACTGGTAGCGCTCCACCTCCCGCACAAGTTCCGGTTCCTTCCCCCACAGAGAGGTGACGTTCCACGTCCCCAGAGCCAGCATCTGCTGCCCGGGTCTGGTACGTCGAGGCCCCTGACCTTCACTGCCACCCATGTGGCAGTGCACCCGACCCCAGCGGTTCCTCCCACAGGTGGTGGGCCCATGGGTTGGAGAGAGAGGTGCCACGTAGCTTTTTCGGGCTGTGCCCGGCCGGGCACCGTGGCAAACCCGGCCACCAGGCGCTCGCTGACGGGCCCTCCATCTGGGCCTGGCTCCAGACGGGGGCCCCGGGCTTCCTCCGGGCAGGGTCACATCATCTCTACCTCGTTTTTTCATAGGGTTTTTGAAATAGACCTAATAGACCTTATTCATTATATTTATAGATAATACAAAAAAGCAATAGGGTAAACCTGTGTTTTGCTAATCAACAACATCCAGTATTCCTCACTCTGATAGTTCCTAGTTGACAGGAAAGGACAACCTCACAAGTAGGGACTTTGTTAGAGGCCCAGGAACACAAACCTGAAATAGCTTTTTTTTAGGTTAAGCTCCCGAGTTCATGAAAAGGCTCCAGCAGTTAAAAATATAAAACAGCAAGCATACATCAGTGTTTGTCCTCTGCTACAACACTACAGATACAACCCAAGAACAAGTCGACAGGTACGATTGCTCAGCGGACATTTTGAGTACCACTCAGGCATACAAAGAATCTCTTATGGTTACTAATTTGACTCATGCTCAAAATAAATGGGAATAAATGTGTTTCCATGTGGAATATGGTCACTTGGCCACATGTAATTATCTTCAGGCAGTTTGAAAATAGCACAGAACTGAATACAGAATACAAAAACCTGTTCATCTCCCACTGTAACTCTTTAAAGTATCTGACACAGTGCTAACAGCATTGAGTAAATCCCTCAAATTCTCCACAAACTTCACTTTCTATGTAGTAATATTGTTTTAGCAAAAAATATTCTATGTATCATAACTGTATGTGTTAGACAATTGCTAATGGGTCAACCCACAAGGCCCTTTTCACAGCAGACATTTTGACTTGTCATAGCAGAAAAAGCACAGGTGTTACTAAAAACATGTACAATGGCTCACTTCCACTGAAATGTCCCAGTCATCATTACTGTTATTAATTACACCTGTGCTTTCCCTGCTATGACATGTAAAGATGTCTGCTATGAAAAACGTCTAAAACATTCAGTAAGGCTGCGCTGCGCTACTTCTTAATGCATTTAGATTATTAGCTGATTATTAATATACTTACTTTTATAGCACATTTTCCTCCTCTTAAAGTTGAGCACTGTGTAGTTGTTGGCATGGATGGTCAGATTGAGCTGCACTGTTAAAACAGCCTCTCCATCTACCTTGCCGGAACAGAAGAGGTCCACTCTAAAGACTGTAGAGAGACAGACTTGTCATTTATTAGAGAAACTTGGTCTCCTGCAATGCAAAATAACCGGGGTTAAATCTGTCAGCAATCACACGTCGGAGATGGACGACGTCAGTGAATTGTAAAGTTTAATCCCACTTCCCACTACTATAATTGGAGAGCGGTGTGTTTCGTTTGTGTGAAGGTGCATATCATGAGAACCGTTCAACCGATCGACTGTACGCTTTGTAGGTTTATTGTTGGAGACTAGGGATACACCGATACCACTTTTCAGACCAAGTACAAGTACTTACATTTAATATTATGATTACCGATATGAGTACTTTATAATCCCTCTGGAGTCTGAGGGTGTTTTCAGACACAGATGATTTTGGCCTGCTGTGATATTGTATTAACACCTTTGTATTTCTTTTATCATTTTTTATTTACTTTACATTTTTATGTAGTCCTATATGCTCCTAGGTTTTTTTGTTTTAATGCTTGACCCAAGGCAAAAGCTCTAAGTAACCACATTGCAAAGGCTTTTTTTAAACAGAGTCCGATGCATCCAGTCCACATATAAACACACCGGGGCTATATTTACTTCCAGCTAACTTCACAGAGAACACTGAGGTCAGAACAGCATCACAGATCTGTATTAATTAGTTATATTCTCTGTCTAGCTCAGCTTAAAACACCAGATCTGCAGCAGGTTACCACGTTGATCACTAACGAGCCTGTTTGTAACCGGTAGGCTACCGACAACGTGATCTTCGCCCGTTTAACTGACGTTACCAGATAGTACGCTTCTGTCCTGCTTGTATTACAGACATTTGAACTCACAACAGACATGGACTCACGGCGGTGCGCTGCTGAGAATGAATAGAGGAAACACTGGAAAGGATATTTACTGTTATTTTAAACGATTAGATTAATTTACCTGTTAATTGAAGGTGCCAGAACGCCGTTCAGGATCGTTCCGGCCCACTTTAACCCCTGTGTGCATATGCGCATATATATATAATTATTTTTAACAGCTTTATACTACTAACCCTGTATGTATGTGATATGATTGCTTCCATTGTTGTATGGCCTGGCTCAGATTAAACCCTTTGTAAAACATGAACAAATGCATACAAAAATGAAATGCAATATAACTTTATTTTATTACCTAATTCCAGCCATAACGGGAAAAGAACATAAATAAACTACTTTAAAGTAGATTTTTCTCGGGGGCTAAATGGTATGGTATCAGTAGACTCGCCGACCAGTGTTTTCCCATACATTCTACCACCCAGGTAGATTGAGACCTGCCCAGGTAGATTGAGACCTGCCCAGGTAGATTAAGACCCGCCCAGGTAGATTGAGACCTGCCCAGGTAGATTAAGACCCACCCAGGTAGATTGAGACCTGCCCAAGTAGATAAATCCGAATTACATTTTTTATCCCAATCAACAATGTTTTCTTTTTACAGCGCACACAGACCAGTGGCCTCCAGCCCCTGCCCCTTATGAAGTCTCACGCCGCCTGCATGATAGCGCCAACATTCCACTTCACGCTCAGAGACTATCATTAGTAGTAGCGTCCTGCTGATGGGACTTTCGTCATGACCAAAAGAACTAGATCGCGGGTACAAGCGGCCAAAATGTTTTTTCAGGAGAGTGGCTGGCGTTTCCCTTAGGCATAGGGTGAGAAGCTCAGTCATCTGTGAGGAACTTGAACTAGAGCTGCTGACTTTTACATCAAAAGGAGCCAGTTGAGGTGGTTCGGGCATCTGGTAAGGATGCCCCCTGGGCGCCTCCCTAGGGAGGTGTTCCAGGCACGTCCAGCTCAGAGGAGGCCTCGGGGAAGACCCAGGACTAGGTGGAGGGATAATATCTCCAAACGCAAAGCATCTACAAGTGCATAACAAAAGGCGTATATTGAACAAACCAGAGGGAACACGGGGCACCTCCCCCTGACTGGAGATGTTGCTCCGTGGTTGGTTCATGGCAACAGGGTTGTCCATAAGGAAGCCAAGTCGGTAGTCAACCTATAGATAAACAAATAATGATGAACAAATGTTGTCAACACACAAATGGGTTGCCTCGCATGTGTGCACAAGTAAGCATGTATTGAAGAGGTTAATCAATCATTTCTGATGCTGAGACTTACCTTTGTCTTGGAATGCCATGAGAAGTGAAGGCTGTTGGTCTCACTGGGCACAGGCAGGGTGAAGGAGAGAGCATAATGATTCACTACATCGTCTCGCACATAGTACAGCTCTGCATCTAGGCCTGTGTCAGGAAAGAGGACATACAATTGAACTTTATGAGAAATATTTTGGAAATCCAGAAGAAGAAAAACCACTACACTGTACTTAAAAGACAACACATTTCTAATTTAGAAGTAGATTTAAACACTCACACAGAGCAAGCCTGAGGAACTAGTAAAATATCCACTCAAACGGCCAGCTTGGATTAAGGGGGTTTCCCCACAATAAAAGAGATGGACTAAACACATCTGTTAGTACTTGAGACCTCTTAGTGCCCAAGTGAAAAAACTTCAAAACGTTCAAGTGAGACAGCATCCAAATATGTCCGCAATTTTCTATCCAGGAAACAAAATTGGACAGGGGAAGGGTTAAGAGGAAGGGAATTGTATGCCTTCGATAAAACTGGACTTGCATACAACATCTACAGTCTGTTTAACTATTCAGTCTTTAGTTAATGTTATAGCTCAGGAGCAGCCATAGTACATGATCATGCATCAGAAAGCTAGATGGGTTGGTACTGTATTCTGTGTTTCTTTCTCATTTACTTTAACAAAGCCAAGCCTAAAAAGTTTTTTTTTTCATCAAATAGTCATACAAGTCTAATGTGTGCTGGTGAAATCCCCAATCCTGGCCTGAGGCAGTGCTATGAGTCCTTGAAAGTGTCTGTCTGGCAGAGTGGGGTCTGCCTATCAGTCTGTGAGTATCTAGTTTAAAGAAAGGGAAAGAATGTGCCCAGGCTCCCCCAATACCCTCGGGCTATCTCAGAGCTCTGGCTCATAGACCTTTCTCACATCAGCTCAATTAAAAACATGCTCAAGCATTTTCCAACTCAGAGAGGGGATGGGTGTTACATAAACTAGTATCTAAACAAGCCAAAGAGTAGCATTGCTGGCTTTCTATTCCATTCATTAAGAAACTGCTACACTTTCACTAAAACCTAATTAAATTTAAATCAGTCCTAAAATTAAATGTTGGTCTATACATGTAAAATTAAAGGTATGGGTAACAAACAATTACTTTAAACAAACATGATTAACTATATGATTATTATGATTGATAAGCTAAACAACATAGATTTGAGCATTGAAGTTAATTCTTGAAAAGATTCAGTCTCAAGTCTCAGAGAAGATAATAAATAATAAAATCGGCTGTCAATGACGCGTTATTACAGAACACACGCAACTTCTAGGCAAGACCCGCCCTTCAATAGCATTCACACGCTACGATTTGCCAGGCCTCCATGCTTATGCAAGGTAACGTAACCGGATGTGCACAGGTCCTATCCCCTGACCAATCGGCTATCCTAACCTTAACCACTCGAGGTCAATGCCTAACCCCAACCAATCGAGCTGCTTCGTAGGGCGGGACTTGCCTAGAAGTTACGTGGGATCCATAATAATGCGTCAATGACAAGTGAGAAAATTCCTGCTAATGGGGACCTTGTGATGCAGGTGAAAGCCCCAGAAATAGTTAAATCTTTGTTGCATTAGGTATAAGTATTACATATTCAAAAAAGTTAACTTAAACCCATTTGTTAGCAAACAGTGAATAATGTACACATCAATCAGATAAACAGTGAGATCAGCCTTCATTTGGAGTTGTGTTTCTGTCCACTTGGAGAATGTATTCACTCTCCTTTTACTGGAGGTCTGTTTTGGTTTGCACCAATTCCTGAGGAAAACATTTGGCTGACTAACTGCTAAATGTTACACTACTAGCTAGTCGCTATGTTTGTCGGCTGGTGCTGAGCAGGCAGGTACAGTCAACTGCCTTCTGCATCTGAAAACGATGCTGATGAGGGCACAGAGTGAACCCAAACAGTAAAGCTGCGGAGCGTAAAAACCAAAACATCATAAGCTGAATGACGTTATGAAGCTCTGTCTGTAGAGCTGAGGTAAACTGCAGAGTTGGGTGATAACACATGCTTAAATATGTGTGGACAAACTATAAACGTAGATTACAACATCTTTAACTTTGAGCATAGCCTTAAATAAGTGACTGGAAAATTGGAATTAGAAAATGCTACAATACATGTCCTTAATTATGATCAAATCTGAATATCTGACATTTTGTTCATAACTCTTGTATGCAGTCTCTCATGTGTATATACATATACATACATAGTCACTTAACATATGTGCACACAGCCAAACAGTTTAGTCCTGTATAATTGCCTTTCTCATGCTCAACTTCATCTACCTCCCTTGTCTCAACATGTGGCCCCACTGCTTTGATACTAATTAAACTATGCAACCAGCCAGGCATAAAAGCCCAAAGAGGACCAGTGTTAGTCTGGCTCAAGTTTGTCCCTCCCACAGCACCATAGCCATCCACCCTAACTGCAACAACTTTGAAACAGGAACGTGAAGGAATGGCAACAGAAGCCTGTCAGCGTACGTAGACTGAAGACAGGGAATACGTTGGTTCGGAGGTTAGGGGAAGTGGAACCATGAAATGCTCACACTCTCTGCTCTCTGGAATGTGAAAACAGCATTAGTAGAAGGTGTGTCTGTAAACAAGATTCTTGTTAGTTAATGTTTGGTCACAACATATAAAGTGCCTGGCTACATCATCATGCTGTTTGCTACTACAGATGCAAACGTCTCTAATGCTAACAGTCTTCTTAAACGCTAATGGAAAAATATCATCATTTTGAATTCCAGTGTGATAACTTGGTAGCGTGTTATGTTTTGAGGGATTATTTCCTGCAGGACATTTCCATTTCTCTCTGCTGGTGTCAAGTGATTAACAATAGCCAGGTCAGAACACACGGTATGACCTGCACTGATCTGAAAACACTGAATTCCAGCACACTTGAGCACAATAAAATAACAATGACAGAGAATTATTTTTACAGTAAAAAAAGTTTTAAAATTTTTGAAAGCTGTTTTTCAAATCTGTTGGTGAAATAAACCTAAAATAAATCTGTTGTGACCTTTTCATTTCAACTGATATCTCACGTTACAGTATATAATCTATTCTGCCTCAGTGGAAACCATTTCTCATCAATTATTCTAATAAAGAGGTCAGTAAGCACATACATGTACAACTATGTATAAAACTAATTTTCTTTGTTCATCTTTGAGCAACTTGGGAGAATTGGTAATGAATTGTTATACATGTGGACATTTCTTGTTTTTGTAACTTTATTTTTTTATCAAACTCAAAAATATTTAACAGAGGGATATTCAATAGAGGGAGAGTCCCATTTACAAATTTACTTTGCAAGTCAGCATCTGAAATAAAGTTCTTGTGTAACCTATACCCTGAGTATACTCTGATTTACGAGGACCATCTATTTGGGTATATCTCTCTCTGGATTTCTCACAGTGAACTAAATATTGTCCGCAACTAAGCATACCCTAACCCCATTCATTTAAATGCCCTTGATCTTTGGATCCTCCCTCCTTGTATCCTGAGCTTGGTAGCCTCTTTCTAACTTGATGGGTCGGTAGAGGTGCACATGCTGTTGACTCTGATGGAGATCAAAATTTGGTGTAGATAACCCTACCCAACTGAATCAAAACCTTTTCCACATCAAAACTGAATCAAGAGTGCATTTACTCCAATTTTCTATGTTTGAATGGCCCATTGCAACCAAAACATATTACCCTTGATCTAGGATCTGACCAGCTAGAAAAACAACAACAACCGAACATAAAGCAAGCTGACTTCCGCCAACCGAAGTCCGACATCATCTTTTAAAAGGCTATTTGTGAAGCTATACAAAATGCTACTGCTTAAAAATTACTATTGGTACCAACACATTAGAGCTGCCGGCACGCACAATCAGGCCACTGCTGTAGGCTACTGAACAGCTCCACTGGAGTATAATTAAAGTGCCTTGCTGAAGGGCACATTGACGCTTCTTTGAGCTCACTCACTTCTCTCCTCCCACATTTAAACATTTTAGTCTTGAAAATATACTGAAAATGGCCATTCCTTTCATATACAGATGTCAACACAAAACTATAACTTACAGCAGCATCTTAGTTTGTCTTAACATCTTGAGTTCTATAAAGTCTTAAGTCGGTCAACATGCAGTGTTCTCTTGCAAGCTGTGGATCACGTTGCAGACTTTGAAAGAGGAGAACAAAAGGTGGCAGTGGCCAGGTGCTAAGGTCCAGGGCGGATATAACAAAGACCCTCTTGTGCACACAGTCGACACTATACCTCCCAAAGCCTTCATCCCTGAGCGCTCAGGAGATAAACACTCCCTCCAGCCTCTCACTAGGAAGATATTGGTGACATTAACCAAGGAAGGAGAAAATGAGGGCCCGCGTGAAACTCTATCAACTGGAAATTCCAAACAGCAGGGGAGAGGGGTTATGTACGAAGGATTTCAAGATATCAGACATACAAGAAAAGCTATTAACTGAGGAGACCAGAATTTGGTCTGTGATTGAAAAAGACATTGCGTAACGTAACCAATGCTTAAATCTTTATGTATTAATAAGCATTCTGTCAGCCGACAGGTGAAAAAACAAGAATATTAAAGAATATTATTACTGCTCCTGTCTTCATTAAGTAAGATTAATCATTGCAGCCCAAAGCGATACAACAAGCAACACAAAGCAATTCAAAATCAAGAAGAACAGCTCGATCAGGTTGGTTGGGTATGGTCTAAACACATATCTTCAATTCACTGTACAAAAACATCTCAACAAATGCTGTCATGTCAAGTTAAAAGTGGTTCACAATGTGAAAAATGCCATACAGCTTTCTCACAATCATTCATACCAAGATATCCATTACCAAAGACAGATTCAAATCAAGCAGATGATTGACATAACAGGGAAACTTTGACATGAGAGATATATATATATATATATATATATATATATATATATATATATATATATATATATATATATATATATATATATGAGAATGATGACATATTCAAACCAAATTGAGAATATGCAAGACGTTAAGCAGTGATTGAAATGTTAACAAGACTTGCTAGCTTTATAGCTTTATAAAATAAAAGTCCATATCCAATAGCAGTTATCAAATAGCAATCGTCTGCTCTAATAACATCCATTCTAACAAGAGGCATTAGGAAATCACCTGACATGCCATCCACAGAGATGGAGGACTTGAGAATTGTTTTGCTTTAACTCTGCAGGATTGGGGTACGGAGACCGGGTACATCATTTGAGTGGTTGTGTAGTAACCTTTGAGGTAAGACCGGGTACATCATTTGAGTGGTTGTGTAGTAACCTTTGAGGTGTGGTTAGCATTTGAATCTTCCTGAAGAATAAAACAGCATGAATCTGAAGAAAGCGATGACAGCCACTCTGGTTTACACTGCCCCCCAGACATAACACTACACACAAAAAGGGAGAGTCACATAACAGTAATGGATGGAAATGCGCATTAATTCACATCGTCTTTTTGCAGATTTTCTGGAAATTCAGTTCAAATTTGCAATAACTTAAGATGGAAATTGGACTACTGAGTTTTTTTCACTGGCAGCCGCAGACCTTTCTTTCCAAAGGAAATGTTAGGCACAGACAATCTTTAGTGCATGTCCCAACAGAAATCCAACAAAAGTTTCTTTACCTTCAGTAATTGAAGAAAAGCATCAGTATCAAAGTGTAAAATAAAAAGGAAAGTGCAGTAGTAATGTAGAATAAAGTTATTATCATGATCAAAAATGTTTTCTGAAAAGCCAAAGACATTAACTAAGTTTTTACAGCAACACTGGTTGCAAAAATAGTCGCATCTGAAAACATCTTACAGCTGGAAGAAAAACACACATTAAGTCACAATGTCTGTGGTTTTCTTCGATTCACTTCAAAAGAAACCATACATCAGTTTCCCTCTTTTATTCAATGAAGTGGCCCAAGGGCACTAGGGCAGGCATGATGAAGGCAGGGAAAGGAATCTGAGCAAGCCTGTCTGCCGCTGTCCCTTTATAGGCACCTCGTTGATGCTTATTTGTTGCTTAAAGGGGCTCCTTAGTTTGCTCAACAAATATCAAATGGTTTACTGAAAATATGATTAGCAGTTTGAGGCAGACTAACGGGTAATTTAAGAGGTCACACGCACACCATCACACCCATCTATTTGTGGATGCTGTTTTACATGGGCAGCTTTATTAGTACAGCCGCAGTTTGAAAGCGCCGGTTGTGTGCCCAAGGTCAAATCTTTTTTTTTTTTTTTTTTTCGTTTAGAAAGGTGTGTTTCCTAACTAAATTATCTTGTGTTTTAGAAATGCTACAGAAACTAGAAGGTGAAAAATATCTGATTTCAACATCTACTGCTTCATTTCCACAACATAACAGCAAAATTAAATTAAGCATGGCAGTGGTCTGAATACAATTATAGTTTAACTCAAATGTTTGCTGTCATACAGACACGATTTTATATTTCCAATGCCAATATTCCGATTTTAACACAAGGGCAACATTTTATAAAATGGGTGGTTGCTTCAAAAGAATCTGCTGTAAAGCAACCACCCTGCACTCAGACAAAAGGCTGTGAAAGCCGGGGCTCCCCTATTCAACCACAGGATCCTTGGAGAGTGAATGCTGCTGCCAATCATTCCTCACTGTTCACAGGCTCCTTTTCAAAGGCCCTGCTTTCCTTTCAGCTCTTTGGAGAATGGAGGGGAAGGCTGCTTAGCTGACATGCACTTGGCTCTTCCAAATACAAGGATGATTTTACACACTTGTTCACATTTTCTAGGACCTGGATATTTCCATTTTTGCATGCTGTTATTGACCTACTGCTACTCACCTGATCAGGAGACACTAATCGGTGTACCTCATTAGAATCTCTCAACAACTGTAACTGCACAAAACATGTTTCCTCTTCTTCCCACAAGCAAGGTATTGGAAAAAAATATTTTAATAGGGAACAGCTTATTTTGTCTACACAATAGTAATTTTGGTTGGGGACTGTAAAGCCCAGCACTACTACAGTGAGCAGCAGTGAGTATGCCATGCAAGAACTAGAAAACGGACTGTGTTTACTTTCCACCAAGAAAAATTCCTCAGAGTAATGTATTTGGTCAACCATGGAAAACTGTGCTCAAAAAGGTCATTGTTATAGGAGACAGCAAATGAATGTACAGAAATCTTATATTTTACTTCATCCCTCATCTTCTCAATGAGCACATGGATGGTCAGAATGCCAGGAAACAGAGAAAGAAAGAAGGCTATTGTAGCCCGCAAAACTAATGTCATGGGCCTTATATAAATGGAGTCTAAAGCTCACCCCTATGTTTAGTGAGCAGTGGGACGCAGTGTCTCCTCTCGCAACAATCGCAATACATTTCTGAACAACCTTTAAAATAAGTTGTAGAGTGACCTTTATGATACAAATTGACATATCATAGCTGCTTGAGCTTAAAAAGTTAGTTAAATTAGCTGATTGACAGAAAATTAATCACAACTATTTTGATAATCATTTAAGTCATTTTTCAAGCAGAAATGCCCCTGAAAAATATGACTGGATACAGCTTCTCCAATATGAGGATTTGCTGCTTTTCTCTGTTTTATATCATTGTAAACCTCATATCTTTCGGGTCAGACAAAAGAAGACATTTGAATATATGCCATGTGTGGTCTAAAAAACTGTTATGGCCATTTTTATGGTGATTTACAGACTCTTCCCTGGGACTGAAATACACCTGTTCATTTCCTGTCCAGGACTACAGTATATATCTACTCAAATATAATATCTTTTACGATATGTTAGCAAACACAGCAACGCACATGATTACATCTGTTACGTTTCTGCATTCAATTAGTTCAGCACAGTGGCGTTTAAAGAGACTCTTTCAATGGCGCTGGTTCAGCAATCAGGAACGTACAGCCTGGTCTTAGAATGGATTTTTTTCGGTGGGTCTTGCAATTTGCCATGTTTTGTAAAAGCAACAGGTAGCATGGCTTATTAGACATTTTTCAACTGCTGTCCAGCAAAAACAGATTGTATGGGTTAAGTATGGCTTAAGTAACTACATTGGAGCTGCCAGCTGCAACACAATTCAAACCTAGGATGCAGGTCTTGAGACACAGCTGATATTGGAGCGGCAGGTAGGAATGCATGTGGAGAGTTTTGTTCTTGTGACAGACACTTCACTCTCTATTAGTCATATGCAAAAACTATTAGGGATGCTTCTGCCTGCAGTTCATCCATAGACAAACACGCTGTGCATGCAAAACCCTGTTTCAATTCAGGCATGACTTTTTTCTGTTCCTTAACAACCCCTTGACAGGCTGCTTGTTAAAAGATATCCAAAAGAAATCTT
This sequence comes from Sander lucioperca, assembly GCF_008315115.2. Classification (NCBI taxonomy): domain Eukaryota; kingdom Metazoa; phylum Chordata; class Actinopteri; order Perciformes; family Percidae; genus Sander; species Sander lucioperca. Next base: position 11,310,681 of record NC_050183.1, read on the forward strand.
GAATGGAGAGTCCATCTGCTCAAAAAGCAGAGAGACCACAGAAAGACTTCATATGTTGGTGAGATCACTTTTTCCCCCATCACAATAATGTCTCTTCTGGGAAATACAATTTTTATTTGAATTTTCATTCATTTGCAATGAATAGAAATCCTGTGGAGACAATGGATTTCAAGAAATGCCAAATTGGAGCTGAGTGGGGATACTAATGGGATTTAGCAAAAAAACTGACCACTCACTTGTGTGTACCGGTAACCGATTTCTTGTTGACACTGCTATTAATCTGTGGTTTAGCCCAATGGGAATCTCAGCTCTTGTGAATTGAAATGTTGAAAACACTGGTTTCATTTAAACATGATGTATTGTTCAGCCCTACATGTATGATAACAAAAGACATTTTGACATGCCATACCATGACAATCATTTTATTATTTATAACTGTGCTTTTCCTACTATGACATACCAAAATGTATTCCATGAAGTCCTATTGTGCATGCTGGCTCACTGGCATGGCTTATTGGGATGCTTATGTGGAACAGAGTTATCAAAAAGTTATTAATTACACCTGTGCTTCTCCTGCCATGACAATATCAGACATAATCAAGCCGTCTAGCATGTGGCACCTGTTCTTTTGGTCCTAAGTAATCCATATGCTATATTTTAAATCACAAATTAGTATGCACTAAACTACAAGCTTGGAAATAAAACTAATTTCAATTTGCGTCAACACAAAGTGGCACCGTCCCTACTTTCTACCCCCCTTCTTCCGGCGGCCTAGCTCAGACCACACCCATATTCAAACTTTGATCTGAACTACACACCAGTAAAGTATTGTGACTGCATCTTGCAGGGTTGTGACGCTATGGCAGTGACAAAATCTGTCTGCAGACAGACATGTAAACACCTGGCAAAGTACTCAAAACCGTCTTCAGGACACACACACACACACACACACACACACACCAATACCAGCGTCGCTGTCATGCTGGTAATAAAGAAAACATATGGAGCAAATGTAAACATGCCCAAATACACTATGCTACCTTGAACATGTTCTAATGTCCCAGCAGCATAATCAGAATGTCATCTAGTCCCTACCCTTGTATAGCCAACAAATTTATTAGATTACCATTCCTTTTTTGTCTACGGAAGCTGTAGGCAATAGGCATACGTACGTTGTTGAAGTCTGAGACCTTTGCTGTACCAGCTGGTTTAAAAACAAAAGCAAACTCTGGATCTCTACATGAATCTGCAGTAAGACTCCCCAGCAGCATTTTGCCAACGTGAAGTTGATGCCAGTTTTACTTCCCTCCAACATCATGGACGTTTCTGTCCACACATACTTTTAGCTCTGCACACATAGTTGTCAAACATTAAGAGATTTCTCCACACGACCAGACACGGTTTCAAGCAAACCACAAGAGAGGCCCTGGTCTGGCAGCAGAAAGATTAACTATAGCATGATGGAGAACAAGAGGAACCCAAAGAGACAGATTCAGCCTATGGTCTAACACCAGTCAGATTATAGAGGAGGAAAGAAGAGCAACAGTAAGTGATGAATGCTCTGTTTAAAGTGTCATCCAGGTTATCTGTTTACATATTTTAAAGCATCCCAAGAGCTGGTAAATCTACCATGAATTTGCATCAATAGGATGCTCATGATCAAGTTCAAAAATGTGATGATGATGATGCCACTACAAAATGATAATACTTTTATTTACAGCAGCATACACACAGAAACTGCTAAATCAGCTTCCTCCATCCACAAAGACATTACGCACTTCTACCCGTTCATTAGGGTGTAAAGTGCCACTCAAATGGTAAATAACTAGTTTCAAACTGCACTCTCAACATATCTTCAGCAAACCCTAAATTAACAATTTAGGATCAATCCATAGACTGGCTCGACCTTGGCACCAGGATAAAGAATATTAGCCCATTTTTTTTACATTCACAGACACCATTATAGCCAACTTAACAAGGACACCTACACTTGAACAGCCAAATTGTGAATTAAAAACAGTGCAAATTCACGTCCATTTTGCAGGTCTTGCATCTTTGCGTACAGTATGGCTTGAATACTAAGGGTTAGGGTTAGGTTAAACCACTAACCCTAACCCTTGAATACTAATGCCACATATGCCACAGCGCCTCTGGCCCAAATCATCAACATAAGACAACTTTGTGTAGCTGCATTATGGACAAGAAGACCACCATCAACACAATGAATAACACTTATCTACCTGCAGCTCACTTCATATTACCTAAAACTGACACTCAACCACAAATATCCCATTCTGTTTAGGTAGTTAGTTTTAAATGTATGGTGTAGTCACTTTCTACTATTCCTGGTGACACATCAGCAGCCCAGTGTTGGGAAGCTGCTTCAAGCCTGTTTTGATGATGGAACTTTTGGCTTTCTTGTGTGAGGGACTATTACATATCTACTGTTGAGCCTACATTGTATAACAGTTGCACTGATTTGGATCTTTATAGTCATGCTAATATAATATAGCACAGCTCATAAAAATCAATTACCGCCCAGATACAGTATCTACTATTTCTGAAATGGCATAAGGTACATTACAGGGCAAATGTAAATCTTACATATACCCACAGGATAAGGCATTTTTCTTCTGTTATGTTATTATTACTATTATTTAAGAGTGTCCAAGTTTCCACTTTTTCCATTTTACATATGACAGTTAACGTTACAGCAGAACTCTCTTTGGCTCAAAGTGAAATGCTCTACTGTGGGCAATGGGAACATTAACACCCAAATTACATTATTAACTTGTACACTATGGGTGTCCTTTAAACACAATAGGAGTGATTTGTAATGTGAGTTCAGTACCATCTCTTTTAGAAGGAGAAATGCAGATGTGAGGGACACATTGACACAACTGCATCACAACACATACACACACACACACACACACACACACACACACACACACACACACACACACAGGTCTCAAAGTTTGAAGACAGCTGGCTGTGCATGCAGGCCTTCTTACCCAAAAGCTTCTTCACCTCGTCAACACTCATGTATATGTTGACACTAGGCTGGTTGTTGTTGACGCCAGAAGAGCTGCTCGGGTTGGCGAGGCAGCCTGCTCCTTCCAGCAGCAGGAGGAAGCAGAAGCCCCCGAGCCTCCACAGCACAGAGTGCGGCCAACCTCGGGACTCAGGCGGGGTGCCAGAGCCGTGAATCAACCCCAACATATCACTGGTCCACTGGCTCCTCGCAGTTGTTCTCGCCTCGGTGTTCCCCAGTCGCCAATTTCTTTCTCATCCGTATCTGAAGTTAATCCCGGGAGGCAACATTACTAGTTACTTTACGCCGCAGCGCCACTTTTACCCTTAACTCCTTTTCCACTAGCCTGTTTTTTGTCCTCTCTTGCTAGCAGAGACAGGCTAAGTTAGCCGGAGCAGGCTAACTTTTGTCGGGTTGTGCTAGCTAACTGTCCGCGGTCAGACTGTCGTTATATGTTGGAATGTAAAAGTTTACGACGCTTTCCCAGCACAGAAAATACACAACGGATATCACCACATTGAGGCGCTTTGTTTTGTGCAGGCAAAAACGAAAGAATGATTAAAAAAAAATGCCCTAAAGTAGCATACTAGCTAATACATCCAGCTTTCTCCCTCCATGGCTTTTCCTACTATCTCAGTTTTCACCCGGAGCAGGAGGGAGGGGGGGGGGGGGGCGCGGGGGCACTCAGTGCTCTGACCAGCCTCTGACTACAGAAGTGGAATGCTGCCTTCAGGTGCTGTCGGACATATTTTTTACAAACTGTAAAGAACGAACCAAAAAAGGATATAACCAGTTTGTGTTATCACATTAAAAGTAAGCACTAAAGCCAAACAAAACGGAATTATATATTGATAATTGTTGTCATTGTGTAATTATGTTACATGTGTTGTTACCTTTAACTTAGTTGTCGAATGAATGTAGCCTATATCAGCAATAGTGCCATATCATGTTAAATATTATAATATAAATAAAGTATATGCATTTAATACATTGATGATTATCCTAAATATGCCAAAATGCAAATTCTGCTATATAATAAGAAGTCCGCTTTTCAGAGGTAGAGGGGCATATTTTAATCGGGGACACCGAAACTAGTCGTAAGACATCAGCTTTTATTAAATAATACGATTAAATGAAGGGTGTTCTGTATGCTTTTAGTTTGGGTCAGGTCAGTGGTCTTCAGCCATGGGCCATCAGTGATGGGAACAGTGTGAGGTACTGGGCAACTGCCCTGCCCTTTTATCTTGGCTGTCATTTTAAAAAACACATTTTTCATCCGCATGTTGCTGTTCCATCTGGTCAAAGATAGAATGAAAATAAACACTAGGCAAACATGGATAATTGAAAAGCAAAATGTAGTATTTTTTGTAAAAGCATACAGAATACACACAATACTACACAACATTCAATTGTAATGTAGACTACAGCATAATACATTTTATGGGTTTTACAGTATTATGGTGGCAGTGTGGGTAGTATTACAGTAGCTTCATACAGGCCTATTGCTATTAACTAACTAAGGAAGTTTGGCGCAACATACACATTATGTAGAATACACAAGTGTCTCAGTAAGTTTTGGGTGACCACAAGCCTCCAAAACAGCTTCAGTGCTCTCTGGAACTACTGGAGGGCTAAACACCACCTAGTTTTGTTTTTTGATGATGGTTGTGGAGTTTGTAAAATCCATCATCTTTACATAGATGTTCAACAGGATTGAGTGTGGTTAATGTGAAGGCCATAGCTTATATTTTCAAGCCATTCAGTGACCCCCTCCTGCTTTGTATGGAAGCATCGGCATTTGTTGTTTCTTATGTAGGGCTTCCCTTTAACTTGCCGCCTGTCGAGTGCCTGGGTAGCTCACCTAGAGCGCGCGCACGTAGTATATAGAGGTTTACTCCTCGATGCAGCGGCCTCGTGTTCGACTCTGACCTGCGGCCCTTTGCTGCATGTCATTCCCCCTCTCTCTAAAAATGAAAACCTAAAATGCCCCAAAAATAATCTTGGCACAAAACGTGCCACCTGTCTGTATGTAGAGGCCTGAGGGGGAGTAGAAGTGCCATTTCAGAAAGTCTGATGAGGATTTGTCATTTAAGAAATCCATTGTTACTTGGGTGGGATCAAAAACACAGATCTGCTGCCCATGTGTGTTTTCTTCCATGAGGCATGTCCCTATCGGGTTCATTTAGATAAAAGTTAGATATAGGGTTTATTTTTTGCCAGTAGCACTGTGTACACAGCTACCCAACAATGGGACCTAAAGTAGGCACTGACAGTAGTAACTAATAGTTTAAATTCTAAGTATGATGGACAGTGTTCCTTCTTAAATATATATTTAAAAGAATGAACTCTCATTCATTTAACTGTTGCCATGCATCACAGCTGGCTTTGGTCTTGCTTGCCTCATCTTGATAAACTATCGTTAATATACTTCCAATCAGGTGATTTTTGCAACTTTTAAACTAACTGTCTCTTTGAATAATTGTTAACAGCTAGTATTTGCTTGAAAGGAAAAATGCAGGTTCTATGAATAAATGTAAAATTGATACTGTAAGACCTTGTCTACTTTCCATTCTTCGATGTATTCCAGGAACAAATATTAACCCAACAAGACACCAGAAGCACAAAACATTTTAACATTTTTATTATTAAAATATTCACCTACAAAATGGCCTATAAACACTATTTACAGAATAGCGAGCAGTGATGCCTGCTAAGACACAGAGAAAGATATGTATACACAGAAAATACTGTGCACCATTGTCGGAGGAAGAGATGAATTTATGGAGTGTGGAGAAAACATACAATTCCCATCGTGTTTATAAGGAGATCAGGGGGCAGGTATAAGGAAAAGATTGGGACTCGGAACACTCTACAGTTATTTCCCTGAGGGACAAAACCTGCAGCTGAATCACAAATAATATAAACCTCTCCTAATGTGTCAGCACGGACATGGAAATGAGGTATATAAGGTCTCTGTGCAGTACAACGGACTGCTTAACATTAATATTTGCATACTGTACGTATGTGTTTGTGTGAAAAATCAGTCATCACACACACAAATGATAAATGATGTGGGCCATTTTTCATTTGATTGACTGAAGTCCTCTCATGAAGAATAGAGCTACAAACACAGCTCTCAGGAATGAACAAACACAACCTTATTTTCAGATGAATGATGATCTGTTTCTAAAATGTTACAGTAGGTTCCGACAGGGTTTCTCAGCACAAAAATGACCATAATCAGTTACTTCAAGTAGTTTATAAACACCAAAATTGAAGTTAGGTTTTTCACACGACAGTGATGACAGTCCTTTCATCCGTATCCAAGTGCTCTAGAAAAAGAAGACGAAAAAAAATATTTGTATGATAAATGTTGAAAATCTTGCAATTTTCTATAGTCGCAGACAGAGACTTTTTGTGATTGGAGGAAACACGTCACCACAAAAATATCATTATGTTGGTTGTATTAAAAAAAAAAAACCTTTATTGTTGTCTGCCTGTTCTTCTGCCTGTTAAGAAAGTTAATATCAGTGTGTGAAAAGAATTGCATTGCTTTATTTGTTAAAAACAACTTCAACACTGTTCAGACTTTTTGAACTCACTCTGACTTTTCTTTGGAGGCATGGGTTCACAAATCTCTCGATAACAAACATCCTGCTGTACTTTATATGTCCTTTTGTACCTGCGTAGAATAAAAAAACATGCACGATTAGTTACAAGTATAATCTCTGCTTTCCTCCAGCTTCGCAATTGAGACAAAACAGTATGTCATGATGAGCATGCAAGGCCAGAACAGGAGAACTGTGCCTAATATATGACTTACAGGTAGTGGCACACTCCACCCTCCCAGACAGGCACACTCTTCGTTTCAGAGTAGAGACGGGTACAGGGGTGCGGCACTCGCTGGCACACTGCAAACAGTGGGTCACACAACAGGAGGTATGAATGTTTGAAGTATTGTCAGCAAGGAAAAGTCTGCTGGATGGTTTAGGAGTCAAGTGGGAGGGAGCTAGGCCCTTCTCTCTGGCTGATGAATGGTTTTAGGAAAGGAATGTTTAAACAATCTGATGCTGGATGTTTAGGTTAAAGGACTCTAAAGGGGCGAGGGTATCTCCAGTGCCTCCTCATACACAGCTTCATCACCATCTAATTATTACTTTTAAAGACGCTTTTAAAAAGCTCAAATTTTAGTGCTACCGAGGCAATTTATTGTATGTCAAATTGTCCATAATCCTTCATCTGCTGTGACTTTTCTCATTTATAACAACTACACTTTTTGACTTATTAAGTCAAAAGAATCTGATAGACATCCATTTATATCTCAGCCAGTGTATCCAGTACAAAGTCCACTGATATTTTAAAATGCTTATTATTGTAGACTCATCAAACTACTGTATATACATGCAAGCTTATTATAATGACATTAAGCTAATAAGTATCAATGCACACAACAATCACACACATTTTCTTCTGGAACTCACAAAAATAATTCATTTTTTTATAAGAACTGTGATGTGCTAAAGGTTGTTGTTACAGGAGGTTGTGATTTTATAAAGGAGGAGACACCAATGATCTAAATAATTATGTCTATAAATCCATTCATGTTGAGCAAGAAATTACATGTTATTCATGCTCCTAAATTAGAATTGTATCTATGCATTAATATTGGTAGCATATAATCAACTACTTTGATAAACGTAAACATGTTTCCATGATCATTAATTCAATAAGGCATAGTACACTGTAGCTAATTCATTTCTACTGTATCATCCATATAAAGTAGTACTGTAGTAGCAATGTTCAGTTTTACAGACACATTTAATACAAGCTGGTGGCTTAAGGCATAACAGCAGTAGTACAGTAGATCTTAAAACTTAATGAGAGTGTACTTGGGGAGATTCCCATCATCTAAAGATTTGGGAATTTAGACTGTTGAGGGATTTGATTTATTTGAGAGAAATAAGGCTCTCTTATGAAGACAGGAACCCACTTTCTTCATTAATAATATTGTTGTGTGATATTAATTTTGGTCATTTTGAACTATTTGAGCCTAGTCTCGCATTGCTATCTCCACAGCGCTGTGTCAGCTTATCTATTCTAGAATAGGGGGGAAATAGATCCATCCAGCGCGGCAGGCTTTATCCCAGCAATGTTGCATTCGTTGAGCCAAACTAATTAAGCTGAAGATTAACCAGTGAGACACAGGAAAGACAGATGGAGTCAAATCAGAAGAAAGAAGGATATTGTTGCCAGATAATATACTGCTGCCTCATACAGTCCCCGGAACATTCAGAAGAAATTAATAATGTTACACTGTCTCCCTGAAAAAAAGACTATAATACTATAATATAGTGCTTTGTGCCTTCGTTGACAGTGTATTCATGTTGTACATTCATTAACCAAGCCATTTAGAAATGTCAGAAGGGTCAACTGTCAGTGGAGCGTGTTTCCTGCTTTTAGGAAACCAGAGGTCTATACATAGCTCAGTACTCTATGTCAGTTTACATGATGTCATGCAAATCTAATTTAAAATATACTGTAAATTCCCACCTTGAAATGCTACAGTTACATTGAGAGAAAACACAAAGACAGGACTGTAAATCCTGCACTCGTGACATACACACAGCTGGTGAGCGGACATATTTTACCAAAACCTCTTTGGAGAAGCAGGTTTATACCTATTTGAGTGGGCTTGAAGGCTACCAATAAATGTAATGCTTTTTGGGGAAAAAATTTAAAAGGGGTTGTATTGTTTTCACTTGAAATGGCATTATAGTATCCTTCCAGACCTCATTTATCCTGACCAGAGTGACGGGGGACTTGGGCTGATCCTAGCAAGCATTTATATAGCTTCCAGTCCAGCTGATCGAACAAACACAGGGAGATCATGCAACTCTAAACTGCTAGCATGTTAGCATTGCCACTGTGAGCATGTTAGCATACTGATGTTAAGTGCAGCCTTACAGAACTGCTAGCATAGCTGTAGACTCTTAAGCTTGTTAAGACAAGAGAGATAGTACAATACTTTATGTATATGTTTTAAAAATAACATTTACATCTAATGCCACATAGGATAGGATATAGATAATGGATGGATGGATTTACATGGATGTTACTGACTTTACTTATCAACTTGTACATCAGATGTTTAAGACAAACATTGATCTCCCTGCAGAAACCATGTGTTTTAAATCTTGGCTATCCAGTCCATTTGCCAAAAAGCAGCCTACTTTCACTGGACCCACCCGTGTGTATGCGTAAGTGTAGAGAGGAAGCACATAAACTTACACAGTTCACACTGTCTGCCCTTGAACCCTGCTGCGCAGTCGCAGATGAAGGAGTCGCCTCCATTCACACATGTGCCCCCGTTCTGGCAGGGCAGACTGCGACAGTCCTGTGGCAACTCTAAAAGACAACAGCTGTCATCAACATCCACAGTACTAAAGGAGTAGGGGGCTCAAGTTTCAGACCCACTACTTAACATTATCTACAGCTGTTACACCACTTCCCTCCTGAATGTAACATCCTGTCTTTCAAGGTTAGCATCCTCATTGATATTTTAATCACAGCGCTTGGCTAACACACACAACACTAGTAATAAATGACATGTCTAAAGACTAGTTATGTATTAACTAGTCTTTTTCCAACAGGAAATGAATCTAATGTATGTGCACCACATCAGCTGGGATCAATTACAAGAGCAGATGTGCCACCAAAACACCTACCAGGCTTCGTTCTTAAACCTTCTTCTTGAATCTCTAATGCAAGGCTGATTTTGTTTGTTGTTTCTTCCATCTTCTCTAATCTAATTGGTGGGTCAGGTTCTGCAAGGCAAAACATTTCCTGTCATGAATCAGCGTAAAAAGACAAAATGTAGACATGGTACTAAGAGACTAAAGTTTTGGTGAACATTCCTCAGCCTGGAACAATGAAACATGACATTACTGATTTGACAAAATGGTCAAAATCATATTATGACATCATGGGCGTAACATCATTAAAAAGGGCCTAACAATTCTAGAAAGGAAGCTTATTCTCAGGAGCACAAGATAACATCTGTTTAACAGTTGTTTTGGTTCTGTTGAGGCTATGGGCTATAAACCACTGCAGTGGGATGCATTAAGTGAAAATACATGACAAAAATCATCATCATTATTTGAAAATTAAAGAGAAAGAAAAAAGTTTATTCCTGAAAGTTATTGTTTTCTGATAAAGCAGACAACATGTGTCAGATACTGTGGGTCTGTTTGTGTGAGAGCACAAAGGTCCAGTTTCCATTAGAGGACTACCTATATTTCATCCAGACAGGCCACGGTTACAACCATATGGTTATAGGACCATGGCCTAAGTTATTCCATCTGCATCAAGATAAGCAAATAAGATACGTTTTCATTGTTTGAACATCCTGAGCCAACCACAACTGTTTCAATATGTTGGCGTAGCATGTTAGTTTAAGATGTCAGAGAATGCAGTAATGTCTGAACTGATCTGGCTTTAGAAGCACAATCAATTACTTTAATAGGTAGTTATGGCAACATGACAGCATTACTTTTTGCTGGAAATACTGTATAAATGCATGTAATGTTTTTGGAAAAATGTCAAACAGTGTTACAGTAGTGACTTACTAAATGTTAATCACATGTTTGCTCATACGCAGCGCTGGAAGAAGTATTCAGATCCTTTACTTAAGTAAAAGTAACTAGTAACTAAAGCTGTAACAGATGAATGTAGTGGAGTAAAAAGTACAATATTTCTCTCTGAAATGTAGCGGAGTAGAAGTAGAAAGTGGCATGAAAAGAAAAGACTCAAGTAAAGTACAAGTACCTCAACATTTGGACTTAAGTACAGTACTTAAGTAAATGTACTTAGTTACATTCCACCACTGCTCATACATGTACTTACTAGTACGATGTCGAACGGCTTTTCGAGGCAATTGAGTGAACTTGGCTGTTATCTTTCCCCTTCTGTCAATGAGCTCTGTGTATCTGCAACATAGAAACCATGCTAACTGTTTAGCATCGCAATTGAATTACCAGGTGCAAACAAAGTCTTACCATTGTATATGTTTAAAAATCATCAACACTCTACATGTACCTGTGCAATTCCTCTGAGTTGTGTGTTTGTGTTGTGCCTCCCAGGTCCTGAGGCTGAGATGGGGGAAGTATGCGTCCGACCTGAGTCCCCTGTCCAGTCCCGGTCGGCCTCTCTCTTCTCCCTGATCTTGCCCCCATTGGCACTGGGTCAAAGGAAATGTATACAGAATTTGTTTTAAAACTCACACATTTGTAATCATATGAAATTGTATAGATTCAGTGAAGCCAAATTGTAAATTTGGGCAAATAGTTTATGTTGCATTGCAAACATACTACCTATACCTGCTCAGTGGCCATGTTAGCTAAATAGCTGTGCATGGCATCAACATTGTCAAGTGCAATGGTGATACTGAAATGTTGTGTGGAAACACATCCACCTAATGGCATGTCTTTGTGTAAATGAAAGGGTTATGAGAAGCCTTTGTTTTCTCACAGGTAGTGAAGGCTAAGTGTTGAGGTATGCTGTGGATCTGTTCCTGCCCGGTGCTTTTCACGGATGTCAGAGCCACGTAGTAGTGCTGTCCTGGTGTCAGTTCACGCAGGGTATATGATCCTATTTTCCCACTGGGCAGGAAGCGACTCCTGGTGTTCAACCCTCGAGTCACGTTGACCACAAAGCCATCTGGGACGCTTCTCGGGTGGCGGCTCCAAGTGATCAGTGCTGAGTTAGTGGTCACATGTGACAGGGAGAGGTTCTGTGGCGGGAGAGGCTCTGAGGAAATAACACATGTAGATACTCAGATTGGTTCATGGATAGCATTAAACGTATTCTTAATGCAGTTGTTGACTACAGTAACAATTTGTTTTGTGGATTGATTCTCAACTTTACACCGTCATTGTGTTGCCCTGGGCTTTAAAATGATTTGTTAGCTGGACTGGAATGCTGCCGCTAACTTTTGTCTGTCAAGTTGTCAAATCACTGGAAGCTTTATCACAAGATTGAGCTACATGCATACCTACCAGCTAAAAGCAGAACTATTCCTTCCTATTAATGCTCAACAAATTAATGAATTCGTATTTGTTTGTCATAGACACAAAGTTGCCCCATCCACATGACATACTGTACAGAGGAAAGAGAAAACTAAAGGAAAGCACAAAACACATGATATCATATATCAAATGAACAAATGAAACATAAAACACTCTCATTCACTGATGATACCCTTTAACAAAAACTGAGCTCATCCAAACACCTTGCATATTAATATCTCTAGTAATTTACATTCAAACAGACCCGAATGTCCAGCAATTTGAAGACCATGATTAAATGGACAGTACAATATCAAATGCATTTTTTTCTCAACCTTATCCTCATAAAGTTTTCTCAATTTTGCTTTGCTTAATATTTCTTCAAGCTTAATTATTATTATTATTATTATTATTATTATTATTAATAGGTTATAGTGGGTAATGGACCATTTACACACTAATTATAAACGCCTTGTACAAATGACTATCGATGACTAATTCCAAGCTTTTTAAAATATGCTACATATACATGTAAATGTGTTAGCATTGAGCCTGTACTGACTGTTTGAGATGTAGGGGATGAGGTTAAAGAAAAGACATGATGGGGCGGTTAAATTAAATTTTAGTTGACTAGTCTTTATATGTATATGTATATTTATAATCATCCTAATAACTTGTGAATGATGATATGTAACCTACTTGTCCAGAACTGCAGGGGTCCAGCTGAGTGGCTAGAGGAGGGAAACTCATCTGGTCTGATTCCACTTTGAGTCAACACATCCACTGTGTACATCTGACCAGGGAGTAATGAACTGGGAAACACAAGAGGCACACAGAGAAATGGCACCAAAGCAAACCAAGCACGATACCTGACCTCATCATATCCTCACAACACTGTTAAGAGCCTCAAAAGATGGGATCAAATAGTGCCCTCTAGTGGCTGAAAGGTATATTACCCAAAGCCCTTCAACAGCACCATTTAGTGGATACATAGGATGCTGCAGGTCTGTATAATCAATTGGAATTCTGGGTTGTCAGTGTTCTTTTGTAAAACAGTGCAAAGTCTGGATCATCGACGACAGTTCATTTGTCAGATAGATCCGCCAGATGTCCCTCACTTTCTGCTGTCTTTGTGTTTACTTTAAACTCTGGTCGCATTGAGGAACGTTAAGTGGAACCTCTAAGCAACGTTACATGCTGAAAATAGCAAGTTTTGAAGAAAATTTGGATCAGGCAACAAGGCAGGCCTGCTTGGTTCGTTTGGTGAATGATTGTAAAGATTTACGATACACTGCTAAGAGCAAATGTTGCACCTAAACAAGTTCTTTCCCGAGACTATTTTGCAGAGCCACGCTCGCTGTGTCCGGAGCATAGCGCCGCTCAATACGATTTTAATTGGTTTAAAGAAATGCAAACAACCCAGAGTGTTTTTTCACTTATCCAGAAGTGTATGCTCCTGTTGCCAGACCTTCCTCCACAGTGCTGTGGAGATAGGTCTGTCAATGCGATTCTACACGGTGCAGAACCTGACCTGAAGGTATGCTCAGTGGTGCTCGTGTTGAACACGGCAGTGCGAGCCTCACTGCCATCTGAAGGCAACAGAGACACGTGCACCCTGCTGACTGCTGCATGATGAACCAGCCAGCTCAGCCAAACCTGAGAGGAGGACACATTGACCACCTGCAGCTGCTCCACCCGCCGAGGTCCTAGCACAGAAACACACACATGAAAATTCATGCAAGCATGCAAACGTGCAATCAAACTCATGTGAAAACGCAAAGAGAGAAACACTTTCCAGAAGCCTTCTCTTACTACCACAGCATTAAAGAGTGTGCTCACTGGTGCGTATCAGTGCAGTGGCAGGCTGGCTGTTGTCGTTGTTGTTGGCATTACGCTTGATGGAGAAGGTAGAGATGTTGTACAGCAGGCCGGGCATCAGGCCTCGCATGACGTGGGTGGACTGCTGCCTTTCCAGAAAATCTGTTTTGTGATTGCTCCAGCCCAGGGGACCATAAGTGACAATGAACCCGCTGATCAGGCTGTGTGAGGGATCCGGCTCATCCCAGCGCAGTTCAACCTCGTTCTCCTCCACACGCAGCACATGGAGACCAGAAGGAGGCAACAGGTCTGGGAACAGTGGCAACCTTACATGTCAAATTCATACATTAAATAATTACAGAGTTGTCTTTGCAATACAGAGGATGAGCTACAGAGTATGGGGGGACAAATGGCAAGCTGATTGAGCTGGACTCTGGTGCACTTTGGTGTGACTCTTACTGACCTTTCTCACAGTCTTTGCCTGTGTGTCCTACTCTGCAAACACAGTTGTAGTTCCCTCTCTTGTCACTCCTGCAGAGGCCGCGGTTTCCACAAGGTTGCAGTACACATGGGTTCTCCACTTGGGGGCGACAAAGACAAGCAGTTAGTACATTATGGTTGATGTCACAACTAAGTGCAGTTGACTTGCGAGGCAGTGCAAAGCCACTTACACATCTGGCACTGGTCCCCAAAGAAACCGTCCTTGCACACGCATAAATAATTCCGTCTGTAACCCCGACACACACCTCCATTTAGACAGGGGTTGGACTCACACCCGTCCTGCTCTGCACACATATATTTAAAGTAGAATTGTATTGCTGTCCTGTATAAACTGTATGTTCAAATGTATAAGCTTTTAAAGTAATGTAACAGGTTGAATGAACACAGTACCTATTTCACAGTTCTGGCCTTTGAAGCCTTGAGAACAATGACACACGTAGGAGCCGGGCTGGTCCTCACATGTCCCCCCGTGCTTGCAGGGTTCCGACAGGCATTCATTTATGTCTTAAGACAAAACACACACATATACATAGGAACTACATATGTGCACAGGTGCATTGAATTTCTGCATTTAATATGAGAAGACTTTGATCAGGCTTTACCTGTCTGACAGCGGTTTCCACTAAAGCCATCATCACACTCACACTGGTAGGATCCGACCTGGTTCCGACACGTACCGCCATTAAGACAAGGCTGTGATAGGCATTCATTGATCTCTGTAATGATGGGAAATGAAGATAAAGGGTATAAACTGTTGCAATAACTGGAATCTCATGTATTAGGAATTTTCAGGGATCTTTAAAAGACTCAATTTTTTGTTCAGAGTGTGTGTCCATGTGTGGACGTGTGTTACAGACCCTCACAAATGGGTGGCTGGCTCCAGTCCCCCTGAATACCACAGATGCTCTGGGTGGCTCTGGGCCGAGACGTGAAGCCTGAGTGGCATATATACACAGCCATGGAGCCTGGTGTTGTTAAGGAGAACTGGACCTCTGCGTTTTTCACTTGTGGAGGCAGCCCACAGCCAAGCTCTGCAATGAATACATTCACGTTGACAAATGTCAGCATGGCTGCATAGTAACAAAAGCTCATAAACACTGGGGCTTAAAGGAGCTCGCCCAAAACAGACTAACGGCAACATAGGTGTTTTCCATCCAGGCTCTCTGTTTTTGTCCTCCTAAAATTATCTCCAGCATGCCGTTACAGCGTGTAGACATGAATCACCATGTCGTACTTTATATAGAGTCTGTAACCGGTCTATATCTGTGAATGTTGGGCCTCCGGTGCAGCAACACTGCTAAAATTATCTTTAGATGGATAGCCAGTATCTCTACACTTAACAGCTCAGGATATCCCCTGCCTGTGCCAATCGATTGAAGTCAATGTTGTACAAACTTCAGCATCGGAGCAAGATGTGGACATTATTGTGTGGGGAGACACAGTCTACTTACCTGCAGTGGTTGGTACTGAGCTCCTGCTTATTTCACAGTGCCTGCCGCTGAACGCCTCTGTGCATTCACATTTGTACTTTCCTATGTAGTGGAAACATGTTCCCCCATTCAGACAGGGGCTGGAGGAACAGGGGTCTGGCTTTCCTGCAAGAAATTACATTGAGAATTATTATTGATAATAATAATAATAATAGTTTTATTTGTATAGCACCTTTCATACAAAGATACAGCCCAACATGCTTTACAAGACATGATTAAAAACAATTTTAGGCCAAAAAAGTACATTAAAACATTAAAAACTATACCAACATCACCAACAGAAAACCAAACACCAAAGATTAAGATTGAACAAATTACCCCAAATTACACTAAAAGCCACATTAAATACAGTACCAGTCAAAAGTTTGGACACCCTTTCTCATTCAAGTGAATAGGAAAGTGTGTCCAAACTTTTGACTGGTACTGTAGACAGGTCTATAATTTCTTTTTAAAAACACTAAGGGAGGTTGCTGGTCTAAGATCCAAGAGGAGGGTATTCCATCATTTAGGGCCATTAAAAACAGCTACTTCTAAAAGAATGTCTAAAAGAAAGGCAGTGGAAGATCAGAGAGTTGGAACATAAAATAAAAGTCAGCTGATAGAGGTAGGTGCTACATTTAGGAAGCCCGATAAAAAGAGTTGCAGTAATCTAAGCGACTTGTAATAAAAGCATGTATTAGCATTTCAGCTTTCTTCTGAGTTTAAAATGGTCCAATTTTAGTGATGTTCCTAAAATGAAAAAATATATTTTCATGACCTTGTTAAAATGGCAAATAAAATGTAGATCAGAGTCTAAACCCACTCCCAGATCTATTACTTGTTGTCCTCTGTTTGGAGAGACAACCAAACATTGACTGCAGTCTCTGTCTTTCTAGTTTTGATCTGACAAGTAGAATCTCTGTTTTCTGTTCCTTTGGTTTTCCAAACATGTATATCAGTGATGCAGGTATTAGGAGCATTCAAAAAACGGGGGTTGTCGGATGATTGCTTCCCGTGCAGTCTACTACAGATGTACTCAAAAGCTTTTACACAAAGAGTACAAAATGTTTTGAATATTATTACTTGAGGGTGGCACTCACCCACTTCACAGTGTTTTCCAGTGAATCTGTAAGGACACACACATCTGTAGCTCCCAGCTTCTTCCTTACAGGAGCCTCCATTGCGGCAGGGACCAGAAGCACAGGTATTGAGTCTAACTGGAAAGAGACCGGGACAAGGGAATCCTTGAAGCAGAGACCACTCTAGCTTTTAATCACACAAAATAAATCTGTTCCAGTACATTGCAATTCAAGTCGTAATTCAGACAAATAGCTCATAACTCAGTCATAAGTACAAATTATTATAAGCCTTTCGGCATTGTAATATTTCAAGCAGCATTACGAGTAATGGCATGTTTCCTGGTTCATTAAAGTTGGGTTTGAGCCTAAGGGATGCTTTGATTAAGGCACTTCATAAATTCCTATGAACGTATTCTGCTAGTGTTTTTATCAATTACCTTTTTCACAGTGCTTCCCCCAATATCCATATTTGCATTCGCAGGTGTAGCCTCCATCCCGCTCGTAGCAGTAGCCCCCATTCAGACACGGAGAGGAGTCGCAGACCGATCGGGGCTGTACTGAAAAACACACACCGAGACTTGACTGTGTTCCACTGGGAAACGTTAAAACCTCTTTCATTTTGTTCAAACACGTGGACTTGGTTAAAGAAACACAAGTTATTTGTTATTTAATGATTGGATCAAATACAAATTCTCCTCAGAACGCTCAACAGCATAAATCATTTTAGAATTTCCCTCCACATCATAAATGTAAACTGTAAATGTGACCATTCCCCTTTGAAATAGAAAACGACATTTGTGAAGACCAGTGTGTTTTAAAAATATGTTTGTCGCTATAGAAACCAGCTGCTCGTGCAATGACACATAGCTGCAAAGCGCAGTGTTGTTGGGTTGATGCCTGAGGCTCTTACCATAGGGGTAGAAGTCCTTGTGATCTAGCTCTGCTCCACTAGTCTGGCATGTACACAGGTAGGCTCCTCCGTACTCCAAACAAGGACCTCCATCAGGACACGGCCTGCTGTGACTGCATGGCGTCTGGGTTACTTCTGAGAGAAAGGCATTGTGAATGACAGGTTCACAATTTCTGGTTTGAGACATTTGTGATCTTACAGGGACCCACATTTTCTTTCACATTCATCAAAGCTCGAGACACCTGATAGGATTATACATATCATACTCACCAAACTGACAGTAGAGTCCTGTGTAGCCTGAAGGGCATTCACAAGTGCCATTGATGTCCACACAGACACCCCCATTCTGGCAAAGACATTCCTCTGCAGACACAGGAAGAGAGAGAGAGAGAGAGAGAGAGAGAGAGAGAGAGAGAGAGAGAGAGGGAGAGAGAGGAGAGGAGAGAGAGAGAGAGGAGAGGACAGACAGACAGAGAGAGCGAGGGGGGGAGAGAGAGAGAGAGAGGGGGGGGAGAGAGAGAGAGAGAGAGAGAGAGGGGGAGAGAGAGAGAGAGAGAGAGAGAGAGAGACAGACAGACAGACAGAGAGAGAGAGAGAGGGGGAGAGAGAGAGAGCGAGAGAGAGAGAGGGAGAGAGAGAGAGAGAGAGAGAGAGGGAGAGAGGGAGAGAGAGAGATGGAGAGAGAGAGAGAGAGAGGGAGAGAAGAAGAAGTAAGAGAGGGAGGCTCAAAGCTGGAAAGTTTGCTCCAGCTACTTGACAGCAAGTACTTAAATGATGTTAAGTTTTCAGTTTTAAGTGTAAACATAGGCAGAAGGTTTAAAGTTCAACATGTGTACCATATGCTGAGCATCTTTCATCTGCTATACTGTAAACTATGTATTGATTCACTGTCATTCCTCTTTCCCTAATCTTTTCCAACAAAGTTCACAGGACCAGAAGATTACCAGTCAGCATGCTGCACATCCGCTCTGTACAAATTGTAAGAATGTTTTAATTTCCCTCTCCTTCCTAATTGCAGCAGTGGATCAAAGGACGTGGCCGTATCACAGCTAAATGGCTCCACTTTGAAGTCCCGGGAGCTCGGTGGAGGCTATTATTTTTCTGATGATATGGAGCATATTTTGTGACCAAAATGTATGGCCCTGAGGGCAATTAATGCATTGTTAATTTGCAAGAGCCACTTTCATTGGCCACCTGTGCGGCCTGGGCCCTTTGATCTGAGAGCCTGATTAGGCACTTCTGAGTCCCACTACTTTCTCTTCCTTGAAGGATCATGCTCCTTTTTCCACTGTGCCTTCCAAGTGAGCCAGGCAGGAAAGTATTTGGGAGATTTAAGAGAGCCTATATAAGCACTGATAGTTATTTCAGCTCAAGGGTGAGAAGTAGCATGCATTTGCAATAGCTGAAATACTACTAAAGAGAGGGTGTGGGGAACGACACCTGCAACAACTGCTATCAGAGGGTGACACTAACCTCTCATAGGAGCCTGAATTACTTTTAAATTTGCTCATTAGTTATTTCCTAAAACAAATATAATGTGAAACAGACATTAAACATAACATAACATTACTTAATATGCATTTATGAAAGGAAGGTATGAAGAATTAGCTGAGGATGATAGCATTTACATATTTTGTGTTCAAACTGCCCTATGGTTATGCAAGCAGCAGCTGTGCTTTAAACTATAGTGTGGTGCATTGGCCAACTTCCAGAGGAGCCAGTAGCGGTGTGGAAGCATGCATATTTCAACAGCTCTGTCTGAAGAAATGACCTGAATACCAAAGAGCAGCTTTGACTCATAAAGAGGCCTTTTTAAGTCTAGACAAAGCACTTCCTCTTGTTGATAAACTAATAAAATGTGCTATAAAACAATTATTCACAACATCAAGCCACTGGTTCCCGTAGTAAACTGGGCGAGGCCGTGTCAGTTTTGATAATTACAATAATCCATCATCACAGCAGCCTCTTCCAGGGCAGAGCTCCAAATTCCTGTGGCAGAGCACAGCTCCTCTTTAAATACCCCGGTCTGCTCTCTACCTGCCCAGCTGCCTGCAGTGAGTGCACAATACCTTCACACTCGTCACCATAGAAGCCTGGAGCACATGTACAGTTGTAGATTCCCGAGCTGGTGTATTCACAAATCTGATGCTTCTTGCAATCTTGCTCTTCACACAAGGCTGCATATGGAAAAGCATGACAGGCTGTGGTTTAAGACTTAAACTGTATGTGAAAGAAATTGGCAAATCTTAAGCTGTAGCGGTACATGCTTTTACCTGTTTGGTTTTCTGCCTCAGTTGAATTGTCCTGAAGCACCTCCAACTCTGAAAAAGTAAGATAATAATGTGCTTTAAAGGGTTGGTTCATTTAAAGAACAACAAAACATATTTCCTCACTTGCCTCTGGTGATACAGTATTTAGCCATGCAAATAGTTAGATAACTGTCTCTGAGATATGTGCTGCCACAACAATACAATGGAAGGAAACAGAGTTGAGTCACAGCATTGAAAAATGACATTCAAAATTAAAAAACAAGATGAATAGACTGTCCCTGGTGTTCGGGTCAATCCATATACATCATGTTTAACACTTCTTACAAAAGGAAAAGTCCCAATAAAAAGTGAAATACCATTCACCTCCATTGTATTGAGTTGGCAGCAGAAATCAGACAGATATCTTAACACCTGAGCAATTAAACCCAAAACTATCTGCATGGCTACATATCACTAACTACAGGTAAGTGAGAAAGATGTGATACAGCATATGAGAAATATATGAGATATGTGTAATATTAACGTAAAAATAATAATCCATTCTAGCTTATCAAGAAACTGCACATACTGTATGTTTGCTGTAATTTAGAAACAGTGTTGCCATTGTTTGTCCACCAAAAAGCACAGATTGAGCAAATGTAAGAGATTTTTTTATCAAAAATGTTTATGTTTATTCATGCATTTATGTTAATGTATGAATAAAATCAAAATATATCTTTGTCAGCTTTATTTTGTAATTTGGGTGAACCGACCTTCAAACTAGACTTGCAGATAGTAACAGAACAAAACCAACAGCTAGGAGGATGGACAAACAGACATATGCCACAGTCTTCAATCACGGGGAAACTAGGCCTATAACTCTGGAAAACAAAGTAGAGATAGACCTGTACTACAGTTTCTGCTATCAGTTGAACATGTGACCCTCTATGTATTTAGGATCAAATATTTGTCTTTACAGTTCAAGATTCATGACCCTATTAAATACTATGAAGACACATTGTTTGGTAACAGCAAATAAAGTATGTGATAAAGTATGATGAAAATATTTGCAGTGGAAATACAGTATACCGTAGTGGAAATTCTTAGTTTGGGCCAGAATTTGGTGTAACACTGGAGAAGCGAGTGGACCAGCTCACTTTATTAAATTTCATACCCATAAATACTTGTTTGGCTCTTAAAGAGGTATGATAGGATTCCCTTTGTGCTTGTTCCAGATAAAATGCTATATTACAGGAAGCCAAAGGCAAAAGTAGGTCTTACAGGCTATGTCAACATGTCCTATTAAAAAAACATTTTTCCGAACATGCTTTTCTGGCAGAATTTGAGTTGAATTCAAGTCACCTGTCTCGCAGAGTGCTCCAGTGAAGGCAGCGGGACAAATACAGGTGAAGTTGGCCACCTGATCGATGCAGTCCCCTCCATTCAGACAGGGCTGTGACTCACATTCGTTTATGTCTGCAGGTTGCACAAAAGTCAGTTAATCAGACAAGAGACATTTGTCTGCTGTTGAATCAGTTTCATATTCAAATTTTTCAATCTTCACATGGAAAAGCAAGATGTGGTTGTCTGAGACATTGAGCTGGATTGAGAACACTGAACTTCCCTTCTGAAAGCATAGAATTTCATTGCCCAGGTGTCTGGTATTAGCAGTAATCCCATCTCATGTAGATACAAGGATTCATGAACTGTGCAGGGCCTGATAATTCAATTCCCTAATGGGTTCAAGTTTCATCAACAATCAATCACAAGAGGAGCCAGATAAGTAAATGTCTTTTTGGAAAGCGACCTGACTTCAGTGAACTTTCTCACTGTGGTTCATTGCTATATTGTGTGACCCAAGAAAGAAGAAAGAGAGTTGTTTCCAAATTAATTCAACCATAACCTCAACTTGGATCCATTTGTCTAGGTAGACTGGGGAACTCTTTGGACAAACACATCTGCCAAAATGACTGAGTTTGATGTAGAAAGCAGCAGAAAATATTTCCTCTGGAGGGAGATGCCTACGTTCCCCCGGACTTTTAAAAAAACCCTCTCACCTGTCTCACACAGGACACCAGTGTAACCCGGTTCACACACACAGGTGAAACTGCCAGCGCCCTGTACACACAACGCATCGTTGAGGCACAGTCTGTCTTTGCACTCGTCAATGTCTGTAACACACACAAACACACACCCAGGGACAGAGAGACACGCTCATGGAATATTTACTCAGCTGATTAATATATCCGCCACACTGCTCCCCTCACTCTGCAAGTATGTGCTGCTGGCTGTGAAAGGTATTAGAAGAGGTTTGATACATGTGGGAATAGGCACAGAAGCTCCAGAGAGACTGAACCAAGATATTCTAAAATACTTTTTTTTTTTTTTAAACTGCTTAATGAGGTACAAAATACCTTAATTAATCAGAGTTTTTCCAAGTCTTCTGCTTACTTAGTGCATGCAGATGGTAAAAGAAAAATGTGGAACTTTTAAAATACAGTAAAAATGGGGTATTTTGCTATTGTGTAAAATGATATATACTTTTATGTGCTGTTACTTCACATTTTAACAATCTTTACATTTCCATGTGATTAGACAGTATTCTAGAAAGAAGAAATAAACAATGTAATTGTAACCGCAGTATATACCAGCTTTAAGGCAGAGTCTTTTGTACCTGTTTCACACTGAATCCCAGTGTATCCATGAGGACAGTGACAGATGAAACTATTAATCTGGTCTTCACAAGTCCCTCCGTTCTGGCAGGGATATGAGGCACACTCATCCACATCTACAGAGTCAGAGAGAAATACAAAGGGAGTAGTATGACTCTTTTAATTAGAAGAAAACATCTGGCCGAGGTCAGTTAGTAAGGTAATTTCAGAGGAGAATGCAACAGATTGACATGAAGCTGATACAAGGATTTAAGGAAATATCCGGGGGTTCGTTTGGCAAGTATTTAGTTACAAGTCGACATTATTTTTTCTGGCTGATCTCAGGTTGACAGGTATTCACTCACGGTGTGCAGTGTGTGTCAAGCACAACAGAGCAGGAAGCGGTGTCAACCATAACTCACCAATCTGGCATCGTCGGCCGGTGAAGCCAGCCAAGCAGGAGCAAGTGAAGGAAGGGTTGCCTGTAATACAGTCATCGATGCACTGGCCTCCGTTCAGACATGGTCGCAGGTGTGGGCACACTGATGCTGTAGAGAGAGGTCAATGTAACAGAAATCCTAAAAGCAAAAGTACTAAGAGTAGAAGCCCAGGAGTAGAAGAAGCAGGTCTTACCGGAGTTATTGCAGCCACCTACTTCCACATTTGCATCATCTATACGGAAGACCCATTTGCCTGGGTAGCCCACGTTGGTGGTTCCCTCAACGTTCACTACATCAGCTGTACGAGAGCCGGGGATGTTGAAATAGCGCTTGCCATCACCAGCATTGAAACCTGCCTGGGAAGAGAGTAACAAGGAGGCAGACATCACAAAAGACAGCTGAATCAGAGTTTAGACACCTGAAAAATGTAGTTTGCATCTTCACAGAGAGCAGATCATACTGTACATTACAAATTCTGACTGACACCTTAAGCAAAAAAAAAAGAAAAAAGAAATCATGATCTTACCTGCGCTGCAATCCCTCCCAGCCCAGCCAGGTTTCCTCCACTGCTGGCATGCATGCCTGTGGTCCAAGTGATGTTATTGTACTGGAATATAGTGAAGGAAAGCTCTCCATCTGTAATAAGCACCACTTGGAAAGTATTTACCTGCATAGAGAGAAACAGGCTCAGTTAAACCATTTTCTAATTTCTACGAAATTTGGTAATAATGCATGCATCTGAAAGACTCCTCATGTTAATGGTACGGATTCCTAAATCTCAGTCAGGCTAGAGACATAATACACTCATCTGGGCCGGTTGTTGAATCAGATAGCAAAAAAAAGTCACAATTACCATTAGAATGAAACCCAATAGCTGTGCTTTCCAACCACATATTATATAGCAATTTTAACTGGTAACAACAAGGCTATTTCCTGGGACTTTGAGATTATCTAGGCCAGTGGCTCCCAGTAGTTCATTCCTATTAGATGAGCTCAAAAATAATAATCCAAATGTATTCATTTCAGTTGGTTTTAAAGTGGATGTTTAGTAACACTACATAAAGTAGATATTGTTATATCTTTTTCATACAAGTTTGCATTCTTACTACTACCACTTGGAGTGACAGAGGCTTGGTCTTTCAACAATTTACTCATGACATTTAGCATACTATTTCAACTCTGCTAGCTTGTAAACTAGTTTTCATTCACTCTCAGTGGCAGCATATGGTGTTAAGGTGTTACAACTGACGCAGGGTGGTGGAGGTGTGTACGGTGCAGTTAGCCTATTGTAGCTGAAGGCTCATAGTTACTGTGACAATCATTTTACCAATTTCACACCAATTAAAAAAAAATTGAAATCACAATTTTAAATATTTCAAACAAATTGAGCCACTCTACAATATTTCCACATACCCACTGGCAACTACAGCAGTGCACCTGGTTTAAAATTACTGATCTGGATAGTTAAAACCTACATAGGGAATCATAGATGTTTAAGATGTGGCTACATGTTAGCTTGAGCACTGTAAAGTTAAGTGTGAGTTTATACCGGTGTGAGGGAGTTGCCTCCAAAGAAAGTAACTTGGTGCCATGTACAGATGAGGACCCAAGTTGCGTTGAAGTTGGGGAATTCTGAAAAGTAGGTCCTGACATCACCTGAAGCCCTCCTCAGGATGGAGGGCTCCTGGCTCTCTCTGTAGAAGACCCTCCCTGCTCGACGGTTGTCCACATCAGCCCAGAACGGAGCCACAACCCTTCTATCCCCGGCAATTGGAAAAGCCACAGGTGTGAACTGAGACACCTCCCTCAGGAAAGATACGAGGCCATTGTTGTTAACCTGAGGAGAAGAGTCGCAGTATGTGAATAAGGATAATAAATCAGTGACATATTTTTGTTCACCATGTCAGATGAAGCCCCTGTGACTTGTTTGGAGGGTTAGGTGGGGTTAGAGTAGAAGTGTTGAGGAGAAGAGGCAAAGGTGGATAAACAGGTGTTCTGACCTCACAGGGTAAACAGCAGCATGGGGCAGCGGACGCTCCCATAACGGATGTTTGCACATCCCATGTAGCACACAGACGCTACCTTTAGAAATGACAGCAGCTGAGAAAACCAGGTTTCTGCTGCTCACGCACGCACCTGCAAAGTCATCACACCTGGAAAGATGTTCATGGCCTATAAATCCACAGATGTCTGCCAACAGCAAAGTAACCAAATAAATGAACCCATCCACCCCTCGTCCACACACTGTATATCCTCTGGGAGAAATGCACAGTCAGCACTGCAGCTGTGTACTGAAGCATGGTGAAATATTGACACATTTTAATAGGTCAACGATTGGTGTATTGCTGAAGCAATTAGGAAATGAATTCACTTATTCAATGGTCAGAAAATCAAAAAGGTCAAAAATCACTACTATGGCTTTCAAATGTGGGGATTTGCTGGTTTTCTCTATTTTATATCAATGCAAATTAAATGTCTTTGGATTTTGGAATGCTGATCAGATAAACGACAATTTGAAGAAAATTGAGATGGGTATTTTTCATAATTTTTTACATTTTAACTTGTTGCACTCATAGATTGGTTTTCATACATTTTTACATTTGAGGCATTCTGTTGTTATTCTTAAAACTGCATTAATTGATTTTGTGGCCACTTGAGGGCAGCAGAACAAGCTGTAAATACAACATTGACATATTACTACCTTATACGGCTAACATGTTTGCAACTGTTGCCTATTTACACATCCAACAGAGAGCACGGCACAACATTAGCATTTATTTAGAGATGTGTTTGTGTCCACCTGTAAGTCCAAAATGATTCTCCTTTGACCTCTGTTTTGGTCTGCAACAACTCCAGGGGGACTGCTACATTTTATTTACCAGCTAGTTGCTAAATGTCGTTTGGTGCTGGGCAGATAGTATCCAGTTGATTTATCAGTTTTTTTTGCTAAAAACAGCTGCCTGCTGCAGCTGGAAACAAGGTTGATAGAAGTGGTGAAACCAAAACAGTGATGTTACGGTATAAAACCAAAACAATGAGCTTAAAGACCCTAAAAGTATTCTGAGGGGAAATGCAAAGTTAGGTGATCATTCTCTGTGGGTTTGTCTCTACAAGCAACCACTTATACATATACAAAGTGATTTCAATATAGTTATTTCATTTATGAAAACTATTGATTAGTGCAGCTTTATGTTGCATTTGGAAACATGGATTACAAAACTGCATTTGACAATGGTAAGGATTGCAACCAAGACAGTAAATGTCTTGTGTGTTTTGCTCGTGGGTTCACTGCCGTAGTGCTAGATAAAAGAGGTGCTATGAGTTGTGGAAAAAGGTACAGATTATTAATACAAGAAAGATCAGGTGTACAGGAAGTACATGAGGGATGTTTCTTAGGGAGGGAGGTTATTTAGGGGAGAAAGTGAAAAGCCTCTAGAAGAGAAGATACATGAAGAGATTTCTCTGATAGAGTCTAAAATAGCACTTATCAATGTGGTAAATGGTCATTTCAGTGATAGATTATGAAGTAGCATTTAGTATTTATATAAGGATCACAAACATTAGATGGTGTCAGACCAGCTGCTGCACTACATTTTGAACGTTGTAAGAAATAAGATGCTAAACCTGAGTGGAGAAGAAAATTCTACAGGCTGAAAGGTTGAAATCCCCATGAAAGGCCTTCATTCAGTCATACATCATTTCTGCATATTATCAACAAGGGGAGATTCTTCCCACCGTTGCACCTATCCTGTTTCTCCTAATCGCTGGCGTGAACTTTGCCTCTCTGCATTCAAGCTGAATGGCATGTGACAGTGACAAAGCAACGTCAGATGTTCTCGGCTCTGCTCCCTGCATGTATGAAAACCATAATTTGAAGGACTTTGCTGTAAAAACAGCAGAGGAAGTTTTGTTTGGCACGGCACAGGGGCTAAGTTAATTGGCCGACCACAGTCTTCCCTTCTGCATCAGCGTGATGTGGTAAGAACGTGGCTGATGTGGGGAAAAAGAGGACCGACTGCAGGGGCAGGGCCCAGGGGTCAGCCAGAGCGCCATCTGATACTGGGAGAAAAACAAGAGAGAGGGCACAGGGCTGGATGAATGGAAGGATGTACATGAACTACAAACCTCCCACACCCACATACCCACTAATGAGAGACCTGTGGTGGCAGCGGTTTGGATGTCACCCATCTTACAGCGAAATTTGTGTCGGAAATCATGCTGAACACTGAATAGAGTTTATACTAATACTGGAATATGTTTAATCGCCTAATCCAATCTCTAGTAGCATCTGGAACTGTTTAAACAAGTGTATTCCTTACTTGTTAAGATTTTTTAGGGGACTACTTTGACATGGCAATGACCTTAGAGGAATTTAAACTGAACTTTTTCTTTGCATCGCATCACATGCTTGTCTTCTCATGAATTTCAACCAGGCTATGACTAGTACAGACATCTAGTGAAGGGTGGTTGTAGATCACACTTACAAGAGAGTGAATGGGTTCAGAGCTGCCTTGTGTTATGCTGTAACATGACCAAGTTCAGAATCACAGGGGAGAAAGGTGCGATCAGCCAACCCTGTAAGAAGCATCTGTCTCCCCATATTTCTTTCTCTCACTCTCAATGGTGCCACTCCACTCTACAACTACCTTGTTATTTTTTGGGGAATTCTCTGCCGGATATATCCAGGATTTTGCTTGGGTGGTGATTCTTTAGAGCCAAGCAATTTATGGACTAAAATAAACTTTCATCTGGCTTAAGTCAAGCCAAAGCAAACCCCTAAATGAAAAAGGTGCCCATGGATCAGCGCAGGAAAACATTCGTTTCCCTTGTCAAAAACGGAGGTTTCACAGTTACAAGCTTGTACAATTATTTAACGCGACTGAAGGAAGTGACTACTCTGTGCACTTGGCCTGTCTCCTTAGCCTCGGCTCACCTTTATCTCTGAAGAGTTTAGATTGAGGCAATAAATCCTGTCTGGTCCATAGTGCAACTGATGTGGAGGTTTGGTGTAAAACAATGTGAGTGCACTGTTTAAATGATCTAATGTAGGCAAATGTATTAAAAAAAATTATTTGCAAAGCACAGAGTTTGGAATTGCAGAGGAAAAATACTTTCATCAAGTAATTTAAAGTTATACAAGTTGAAGACAATTTTGACTAAATTAGGGATTTAAAAAAAGCCTACTTCCAGTTCAAAAAATATGTATACTGTTACTGATGAAAAACCTAAAACTACAATTTCGTAATAAAGAAAGGTAAGTGCTGCAGAAAGAAACATAGCATGCAAACCAAAGACTTCTAATGACTGTATGTGAATACATACAGTATTTAATATAGTTTTAGGCTCAAAGTCTCAATTGAATAGTTTGATATTTTGGGAAATACACTCACTTTTTTTTTTGCCACGAGTTAGATGAGAAGATGTACCAGACTATTTCTCAGCTGGGTGCATTGACTTCCTAGAGTCTTGCCATCACTGTGAGCTAAAAAGGCAACCAGAGGAGACTCCAGGAAGTCACTGCACCCAGACAAGAAATAGTCTGGTACATAACCCTCCGGAAAAACCACAACTTGTTGTTTTTACACAAACAAGCTTCCAGTGATATGCTCAGCTAAGCTAAACATCTCCTGGCTGTAGCTTCATAGTTAATAGAAAGACATTAAAACAGTGTATAAGTGTATTTCTCAAAAAAGCAGAACTGTTCCTTTGAAGTGCATCACTTACTTTGAGACTTTAGGGCATTTTCTGCTTTTTTAAAGTATGTGCGGATATATCTTGTCCATGGTAGATGAACTGTTCTAACATCACTTAGCCACATCTCTCATCCCACACATGCATATAAAAGTACCCATGCAGAGTACAAAGAATAAAACTTGAAGCTCACATCTTTGGGCCATACATAGCGGTGAGTAACAGTGAGTGAATGAAAATGCTCAAACTGAAGTGTTGAAGCTCTTTTGAAGAGCAGATGAGCACTAGCAGATGTGCAGTGTGTGATGAGTGCAGTTATACTTCAGCACATTCTTGGCAGGATCCCTTCAAAAGGTATTTGAATTTTGTTTAAATGTAGTTTATTTCTAATTACATACAAATGCCACGTGATCTTGAGCATTTTAGTACTATAAGTACACATTTCAGCATTTAAAAATGAACAAAAAGCATTAGAAAAGCTTGCGGTTTTCCACTGTCTGTTTATGTATCTACAATAAGGTTAATATTTAAAAAAAATACCTTTGATCATAACCATCTTTTCTCACATCTGCTTTTAAACTTGTGTTCTATCCTCTCTGACCTTGGACATCCTCCTTCATGTTCTTTACACTGGCCATCCGTAAGAGTAGTTAATCCGTGAACTGCATTGTTTGGAAGCCCCTAAGACGCTTTGCAGATCCATCTGTGTTCTGTTAAAGTGATTGGTCATTTCTCAGATAAAGCAGCTGGACAGTTCCAGGGGAAAGACCCCTGCCATGTTATCTGAGGCGTGGGAGAAGGGGAGGGGGGACCTGGAGGAGGAGAGATCCCAGCAACATGTGAAAACTCCCAGACACAAAACAGAGTGACAGCCTGGTTACCAGGAGGCAGAAGTGGGACTGGAGCAGGACCAAGTCAGGAGGGGATACATGTTTGTACAGGGATTTGTAGGGTCTGTTGATGCGACATTAGAGACTTCTGTAATCAAGTTGCACATGGCTGTGACAGTCTTTAAATCCTCTGCTGTATTTCCTGATCACAACCGCTAAAAATAAGATGTCTACAGGTGGGAACATAGACTGATAGTTGAAAGGGATCTGCAGTGAGGGGTTTTAAGGTGTGTGAATTGCTTAACAGAATCAGTTATGATAATAAAGTAAGACAGCACCAACCAACCATCTAAAATCTGTTTAGTTCTCTAGCTTCCATGTGATGGTAGCCCAGAGGCTTGGAACAAACCCCTGGGAGAAACTATTTACACAATTTTAGCCCCTCACTGAAATATTAATGTTCAAAGCAGCTCTCTGGTGGCAGAGATCACCATGTGGTCGGTGCGCTTTACAGCAGATGTGTAATGGATTCAGGTGAGGCATTTCAAATGAGCGTGACTGTAATTTCAAGTGCCTGTTACAATCTGTTATGCCTTGCTTGACTACAGAATTACAGTCCAATGAGATGCACGGTATCACATCACAACTAACAGCACATTTCAGAGTGTTGAGTTCTCAGACTTTGATCGCTATCAGATGATAATTCAATCTAAGAACAACAAGCCAAATCTTTTTAATTTGACTAGTGAGTAGTATTAGTACAATAGGAGTGATGTGCTGGAATTCATTGCAAAACTGGGAAGAAACACAATGTAACTACAATTGTAATATACAGAAGCTCCAGATCAGTGAGTTTATAACTCTTTAGAAAGACACTCAAACACCCCACTTAAAAATACTGTGCCGCCGTCCGTGCACTGTGTGTACTGTAGATGCAAAAGAGTTTTAAAAATTGCCTTCATTGGGAGACTGACCTCACCCCAATGGCGCAGATGCTTAGATTAGAAAGATGACCTTTGACCTTGCCCATTGTTGCCATGGTTCCTCAGGCTCTCCTGCCCATGGTTTGAACAGGGAGGAGGCAGGCGGGGCTCAGAGCGCGGAGGAGGGGATTCGGAGAGCGAAACGCGGATGCATAACCGCAACAGGTGGTGTTGATTTAAGGGAGTTCTGCCTTTCCATGTGCTGGAACTGAACCCAATACATGACAAAGGCAGATCAAAGTGTGTTTCACTGTGGTGCGCGAAAATCCTTGTCAAACCATTCGGCTTCCTCCCATGAGCACTGTTTCTCTCTCTCTCTCTCTGGCGTGCAATTACCCCCCCCCCACTCTCTCTGAAAAGGAACTGCTCACAGATGCTCCGCGGCAACAGTAAGAACACAAACTGTCATTTCCTTTAACAGCTCATCGTGGACTTATTAGAACGGGGCTTACCACTGTTCTGCTAATAGTTTCTTTTGCACTCTCCCTCGGTGCACTTGAGAGCCCTCAGTGTGAGGAGGGCAGATGAAAAGAACGTCATGAAGGATTATGATTCCACCCGTGGGGGGAAAACACAATATTCTACAAATGAGGTTACACACCAGAGCTTGTGAGCACACGCAAACATATACAAATTCTCAAAGGGCATTGCAATGTAGTATTTGGCTGCGTGCCAAATCTCATCTCCCTGAGGCTAACCCTAACCCTAACCCTCTTATACAATCCACATCACGTCAGTTTCAATTGCCAACTGCAAAGTGCATGCACACACATACACACATGCTGACATACAAAGACATAATCACACACATATCAGTAAAAACACCCACCCACACACATAGCAGTAAAAACACACTTCTCTGTACTCACATAGAGTCCTGCGTGCCTGTCTCCAAAGAAGGGGAAAGAAACAGAGATCTCCACGAGCCTGGAGCCTCCGTCGTCCTGAGAGATGGTCTGGGAGTCCCCCTTGTCCTGGCCAAAGGGGTAGAAGTCCTCCAAGGGCACAGCGAGTTCCACCCCAGGCAGCAGGTCCAGGGAGAGCAGGGTGCAGAAGCAGGGCAGCAGGGCTTGCAGCACCAACACCATGGCCTCAGCCACCCAGGGATGGAGCTGACAGCAGGCACCGCGGAGGGGAGGGAGGAGCACACACACCTGAGGCAAACAAGAGCAGAGCAGAACAGGACAAGAGCGTACGTTCCTCCTCTCAACCACAGCAGTCTGAATCCTCCCCTGACTGCTCTCTGGCTCTGCCTCTTTCTCCCCTCTCTTGTCCTTTAGTAGTGAACTGGGCTTCTTGTGTGAGACAGGGGAATACTGTAGATTCCTTGCATTCTGCTTGCTGCTGGTTACTGCATGAGCTACACTCCGTCTCACTGAAATGAAACGAGGGAAGGAATGAAAGAGGGGGAGCAGCGTGATTCAGCTGAGATGTGTTTTTTTTTGTGAACAATCCAGCGATTTGGTCCCTGATGGTCAGCTTAGAAATATCCTCAATAAAAGCTCTATTCTGCCTGCCAAAGGAGTTCTTTCAGTTTTGGCCCCACCTCCCCCACAGGGATTCACTACCTTGCATAATTAGCTCCTTCCAGCCAATAGTTGAAAAGAGGCCGGTAACTGGATAACCACTGGGCGGATCTATGATAATCAAAGGGCTGCTTTAAAGAAACTCTGACAAGATTTTTCTCTTTCAGTGAAACTTCTACTGTACAGTTACCAAGGCATATGCAAGGTTACACAGTGAGAAGACATGCATGTGCACTGTTATGAAAATGCAACACTGTACAGTTGTTATGAGTAAGAGAAATAACTCAAGTGAGAGAAACAGTGAAAAGGAGTTCACTGGCTTTTAAGACACACACAGCAGATGTACGTGTGGATGAATACACACAAACACACGGAGAACACAATGTATTTGTGTTTTCTAATCATCATAGGGAAGACCACACATTATCTGAAGATTTTAGGGTTGTGAAGGATTACAGACGGATTGCCAGTGAAACTTTCAAGGAATGATGATCCCCACAGACCTTGGAGTCTGCAACGATGTTTGAAAGAAAACACTTAAGACAGCACTGGCAACAGAGAGCGAAGGTCATTCTCTCACCCACAACACTAAATCCACAAAAGCTTTTAATGGTGCGAACCAAACGCCAGAACTCCCTTGCCATGAAAGGGCAGTGCTGTCCTTCACCGAGTTCACAGAAAGCTTTTTCCACAACAACATTGTGTGGCCACAGTAGAATAAACATGATAGAGCTCTGATACACCCACTTTATTATAAACAATCACAGCTTTTGCAAACACTATCATCGATTGAGTCAAATACAACACATAATAGAATGAATGAGAATCATTTTGACTGCCTGAAATACTAATTAATCACAGCACCAGGAAAATCTGCAAACAATTATTGTAAATATTTGAATGTATATTCTCATTAGGATACACAAAGTGTGATTATGACGTATAAAATTGATAAATGATCAATATGACAAATGAGTTTAGAAACAATAACAAAAGTATAATGAAGAACCAACTCAGGAAACTTTTCATCACATTGTTTCCTAAAAAAATGACACAGCATAAACAGACTTAGAAACGCCAACTGTAGCGAGCTAGAGGAAATCCTTAAAACAATTTGGCACATCCAGTCCACTTATAAACAAAACCTTCATTGTTTGTTGTTATTGAATTTTCCTGCAGATTAATATAATCCGGTGTGCACATGTGCATGGGTGGGAGCAAACGCCTTAGGAGTGTGTTTGTGTGTGCATGTGTTCCCATGTGCGGACGTAGCTTGTAACATAATGTTGTTGGGAAGCTGCCAGAGGAACAGTGAATGAGGAAGCCAGAGGTGCTAAATACTTCACTCTGCCTACACACCAGGTTGGAGCATCTGATTGAAATAGGCCTGTCGTCTTCTTGTCTCCTGATCTAGCTGCTCTTTCAGAGTCAGCACCTATTACAAACAAAGAAACAGAAACAAATGTGAAGGTAGCTAGACAAACTACAAATGCCCAGACAATGAACCTGTAGTACAAAAGAAAGACCTTTCCATCAAATTATCCACACTATAATACCTGTTCCTCCAGGCATTTGACCCTCTGGCGATGGGCCTTCTCTCTGGTCTCCAAGGCCCGCTCTGCTTGGAGCTGGCTGTCTCTCAGACGCTCCGTCTCCATGTCCAACTCCTGGTGATGGCGGGCTGTCACCTCCAGGAGGCGCTGTGCATGAAAATGCTCCAACTGGGCGATTTGGGCCTGAAGACAGTTCACATGAGTTTATAGAATTGAAAATAGAGTATAAGAAAAAAAAGATAGGTGTCATCAGAGGTTGAGCAGAAAGGGGACACAGAGTTCTTACCTGGGCAAGTTGGTTAAGTACAACACACATGTTACCCTTTATTGGACAGGTGTATACAACCAAACACAGTTTCTCTAAAATCAAACAGCAGCAGTTTCCCTTTGAGATTTATGACTGATATGCTATTGCTGTTCAAATGCAACTTGTCAGAGCAAGATTTCCATGCAAGCGAGCGCTACCTAATGCACCCACTGAAGCTGATAGTACCTTCAATAAAGTTAGAGGGTTCCAGATTAATACAAACATTTTAATATTCTTAAATATTACATGAGTTACAGTAACATTTGTATTTATCTCTAATGATGTCAATAGTCAGTCATCTGATTCTGCTAAATGTCTGTGAAGCTGTTTTTTAGCTTTCAGCATTTACTGCTGATGAATTTTTTTAACATCAATCAAACATTTCACATATCTTGTTAACTTATTGCTTGACTGGCGTAGTTTGACAGAGAGTAATTGATTGTTCTGTACTACTCATTAATACCAAAGTATTTCAGTAGTGACAGTAAGTAGAGGACTCATCGCTGGCCTCTCACCTGCACTGTCTGCTCTTCATCCTGCTTTTTCGCCAGCTCCTGTTCCAGGCTGCGGACTGTCTGTCCCAACTGCTCCTTCTCTCTGGCTGCCGACACTGCTTCCTCCTCCTCCCTCCTCAGCCTCTCCATCTCCACCTGACAACAACACAAGGGTGACATAATGTGAACGACTTTACCATCATTGTTCTGCACTCATGTGCCTTCCTGTAATGCGTGTAGCAGAAGCCAAGCTCAGAGCCTCTTGGTTCTCACAGTCCACCTACATGTTTCCATCACTTCAAGATCACTTTGTACAACATGTGACAAAGGAGAAGAATATGTGGAAAATGGATCAAATGATATTACGCTAATTATTTCAATTATCTCCTCCTGCATGGCTTAATGTAACTGCCCATTTATGTGCCCTAATGCTTCTGCAACTGCACATCTTCAGAATGTGGCAGCAAGGCTTCTGACCGACACTAAACACACATTACTTCAGTCCTGGCGTCTATATGGACATGGGCTTCCAGCAGTTTAAGAATTGACTTTAAGATGTTTTTAATTACATTTTAAAGCCCTTTGTGGTTTGGCTCCGTCGTATATTTCAGATCTTTTACCTCATATTCAGCAGCAAGACTTTTCAGCTCTCCTGACAAAATGTCCTGTTAAATGTTCTGGGATCCTGCCTTTACTGTTTGAGCTGTAACATTATGAAGCAGCTCGACATCGTCAGTATCAGTGCTATAGCTTGTTTGTATTTTTATAACTTCTTACTCTTGCTTATATATTGTTTTTTACAAAACATAACACAGCTTTTTTAATATGTCTCTTCTAACTCCCCCAACTTTAAGGAAGTGCCATACTAAACCACTGCAGCTTTTTTTAATGACGATTGTTTTTATTATGATTTATTGTATTTTATGGTAATCCATGTGTATTTTAACTGTGATTTAGACACATTCCAACAAGTTTAGTTGGACTAATCCTAAAAATTAGGGATTATGGAATAGTTAGATATTTTGGGAAATATGCTGACTGTGTCCCCGTTTCCAATGTTTTATGCTAAGCTAAGTTAACCGGCTGCTTGCTGTAGCTTCATATTTACCATACAGACAAAGAAAGAATAAACCTATTTTCCAGAAATATCAAACTCTTGGTACAAGTAGAGTGCAGCAGATAGGTGAGCTCACCCTCTCCAGTGTCTTTCTGAGTGCTGACTTGTCTTTAGCAAGGCGTGTCAGCACCCTCTCCATCTCCGCTCTCTCACTCTGTAGCTTTTGCAAAGAGCTCTGAAGATTGTTGACCTTGTCCTGGATTTCCTCCTTCTCTCGCTGCAGCTGCTGGGAGCTCCCCTGGGCCTGCAGTTCAGCTTCCTGCTGTTGCTTCAGGCTCTGGGAAACAGTCAGTCATGCGCACATCAAAATGGAGCCTCAACTTTTGCATCTTTATTTGCACTTGAACCTCAGTGTGACTCACCTCCTTCTGTGTCCTGCTATGCTTCTCCAGCTCAAAATATTTCAGCTCTAAGTCCTCTTGGGCTCTTTGAAGGTTCTGGATCTGCTCTGTTAGTCCGTGGTTCAGCCTCTTTCTCTCTGAAAGGGCATCTCGTGTTTTATCCAGACGTTCCTATGGGCACACACATGTTGACATACACTGTACAATGAGCCACTCAGTTTCATCAAAACACGATTTCGCCCTTAGACTGACCCTACAGCACTCCCCTTCTTTTATATGCTGTCTTTTTACAATCCTTGACATATTGTTGAACGTTGCAGGCAAGTGTTGGGATTTTACTCTTGTTTTTCACTGCAATGACCTGACAGTTTGTGGACAAATCAAGGGATTAATAACACTCATGTCATGTTTTTGTTTGCTCAGTATCTTTCAAGTGCAGTTTCAAACTATGACCGGAAAGCTCTCCTGAGAAGCTCTTGGAAAATTAACGAGCTTGCCTGAGCCTTTTATTGCTCAGTCTTTGAGGTCCTTCAGGAAAACCACAGCGGCAAATGTAAATAAAAAATGCTCAGTCTGTAGCTGAGAAGGTTACATAGCTGCACTGTAAATCAAAGCACGTCAATGGAAGCATGGCTATTCATTTTATTTTGAAGTTTCAATCAAACATCCTTTCGGTAAGAGAGGGGAAAAGCTTACAAATAAAACATACACAGTGAACATGATTTGTTTTATGTTACAGAAATGGACTGTACCTGCAGCAGCCTTCGGTCCTGCTCACTGGCAGTCAGAGCCCTCTGCAGCTGTGTGATCTGCTCCTGCAGAGCTCCACTGCTGGTCCTGTTGTCACTGAGGGTGTTGGACATATTGTGGATCTGTTCTCTCAGCTGGCTCTCATGCTGCTCAGATCGAGCCAGTGACGTGGCCAACCTCTCCTCGCTGACCCTCAGCGCTGCACCACGGTCCTCACTCTCACCCAGCTTCCTCCTCAGCTCCGTCAGTCTTTCCTGCAGCGCCCCTGCCTCTGCATCCAGCTCTGCTGCCCTGAGCTGGGCCCTCTGTAGCTCACCTTCAAGGGTGCGTTGGGAGAGCTCCAGACGGCTCACCCTGCTCTCTGCTGCTTGCAGAGACTCCTTTAGCTTCTGTTGTTCTACATTTGCACGAGATTCTAAGCCCTGCAGGAGCTCCGACTTGTCCTGTAGAGGAATTGGCACAGGAGTTTATTAGTTGTCATTTAAGATGCTGTACGCTGTTTTGGTTAATATCTATCTCTTTGCCTTTGACATACTTGTAGTGCCCTGGACTCAGCCTCCGCAGCTTGTAGACCAGTCCTCAACTGAGCTACCTCCTCCTCAAGGCTTTGTTTCTCCCTCTCTGTACGACGTACTACTTCTTCCTGCAGGGAAAGGGATGTATGCGCCTCGTGCAATCGCTTTGCCATCTCTCTTTTTCCTGTAACAATATGTAAAATATGCCGTATGTCCAAACATAATTAATAACTGATATTTACTGTGTTTGTAGGATCAACTTGTTTTCTTACCCTGCTCTGATTGCTTCAAGGACTTCTGTAGTTGTAAGAGCTGGGTGGCTGACTTATCCTGGCTGCCTTGAAGCTCTGTCACCTGCTGACTTAGAACAACTATCTGAGCCGCAGCTTCATCCTGAGGGAATAACACACGTGTATGAGATCAAAAGTGACAACATTTAGCTGAAATATAAACACAACAAATGTAATAAGGGAATTCAATTAAAGATTGTTAAACTGTTTAGGTGGTCTGAAAAGTAAGACCAACTCAAGGTCAACAATCCCACTCACAGAGTTTGAGGTTTGTGTCCTTGAGCCTTTCTTAAGTTATTAAGAAGTTCAAATATACCCTGTCTCTTTGTGTGTCCCTGAATTTCTGCTGGAATTCCTGCAGGGCTGTATGCACTGAGTCCATGTCCAGCTCTTCATCTTCACCACGGCACAGGGGCAGCACAGCTCCGTCTGTCTCACTGTCTACCCCTAACCAGAGAACACACTTATTAATGCATCTGCTTATAGCACCATCTTATTTTTAAGTGCATGCCCATACCTTTTACTTGCAGGTGGTTTCTCCAGGGAGAGGGAGACCGTCTACGGAACCCAGGTGTGCCTGAAAGCCTTGGATGGCTGGTGCCAACAGTGCGGCGCACAGCTGAATACATCCCCGCCAACTTGAGCTCCAGGTCCCTGTGTTTGGCATGGCTAAGGCCCAGCTGTTCTTCCAGGCCCTGGACCTTGCTTTCAGCAAAGCCAACCTGCACAGAGAGTTCCTTGACCTTGATCCCAGCGTCTTCTAGTGCTTCCTCTAGCTGGGCAGTAGTTTCTCTGTGCCTCTGGTCACACTGCTGCTGATAAGCCTCTCTTTCCTGCAGCAGCTCTCGGTTCTGATGCTCCGATGTCTCCAGCTCCACCACACGGCGCTCTAGACCTGAAACCTGCACAAACACACAGAACAGAGTCACAAGACAAGTCTTATTTTTGTCTACTAGTCATGCATGTATTTGTTACTGTGGATTATGTCATAAGTAGTATACAGATCATAACTAGGGTACTTTTAGATGATTTATAAACTTTAACAATTTGAAGACAAAAAAGACACAATTGTCTGCCAGCTGTTTACATTTAGCCGCTTACTTTTGTTTGCTGTTTTTATTGTACATGTTTAAAAATGTAAACGTGACCGGACAAGGAAAGCCAAGTTACTGTGTGGTAGGTTATATCAAGAAAGTTACGTTTAAAAGGATGCCACGTTTGCAGAAATATGGACAGCAGACTGAACATAGTTCTAACTCCAGCAGTGAAAACAGTGTTTAACACCACTACGGTGTCCTTCCTGAAGAAACATGCCCTGTTATCTAGTGACCAACACTTCACTGTGTAAATAATAGGGACGTGGCTTCTGTAAAGGTTAATGTTCTTTGAGCTGACAAGCTTGTCAAGTTCACTAATGGGGTTTCTGATCATAACAGGTTAAGGGGAACAAGAGTCATGACTGAGGCATACAATTAAACAACAATATACTTTGGAAATATATATTTTCAAATTTTATAGTAGAGCTTCTCACCCTTAGGGCTGAGATGCTTGATATGTAGAGAAGGTCACAGGATATTTCAAAGATTTAGTTTGAAAAAAGGTTCATTACCAGAATTAAAATATATCATAATAATGAGGAATGCATTTGGAGTTGCCACTTGGAAACAGAATACAAAAGTATGCCAAACATTCACTTGACTACATCATCTGCTGTGGTCCTGAGAATTTAGGGACCCAAAGAATGTGGTTATGGGGCAGAAGAGGTTAAAAAAACTATTTTATAGAATATAGAGCCTAATTTTTCCTGACCTTTTGCAAAGACTGTTAATCAAAACACACAATAACATTTGATTTTTTAAATTTAATTTCTGGTATTTTGCAATGACATTGAGTGTATTTAATAAATTGCTGTTATATATGAGGTATATTCACAAAATATTTCAAAGTAAAACCCATCACTGTTACAGTAATACAGTGTGTTAGGCTTCATGTTTTTAGTCTATGCATGAGTATGGCAGGTATTCTTCAAGTATTATGCAAAGGTGGAATGTTTGCTCTAGCATGTTGTTAACAGACTCATTCTACCTCACTGAGCGCTGCTTCCCTGCCAGCCTCGCACTCCAGCACTCTCTGCTTGAGAGTAAAAGCCTCGCGACGTGCCTCCTCCTCCTTCTGCTCCTCCTGACATACCCGGGCCTGCAGCTCTCGCAGCTCCTGTTTCTGGCCGCTGTTCTCGCCTTCAAGGACCTTTACCTGCTCATGTTAACATAGCACATAGTACTTGAAGGTAATCCTTTATTTAAAATAAATCAGATGGAAAGCAGTTACCTCAATAATCTTTCACCTGTCTGCGCAGCTCCTGCAGATCTCTGCGTGCCTGCAGGCGAGACTTCTCCAGCTCTCTCATACTGCTCCGTAGAGTGGTTGCCTCTTGGTGCATCGAGCTCCTACATTCCTCTGAGACAGACACTTTCTGCTCCCTCTCCTCCAAGGCTCGTCTCAAACTAGTCAAAAATGTTTTAACATACAGTTACCATCCATAAATATCCATTGCAGCAAACAAACTAGAAACACTACTGAAGCCATACCTGCTGTTGTCACTCTCTGCTCTCTTAATAAAAGCTCTTAGCTCCTGGTTAGAGGCTTGGATAGCCTCTTTTTCTCTGGTCTCATCACCCAGGAGCCTTCTCAGGTCCAGAGCTTCTTTCCGTTGCTTGTCCCGCTCCTGTGCACACTCCTGGAGCTCTCTGTGAGCTTCAATCAGCTCCCTTCGCCCTTTAATTAGCCCATCCTCTGCCTCCTGCAGATACCGACGAAGGCCCTCTAACTTCATATCCAGATCATGGAGAATAAAGGTATGATATGTCAATGAGGATAAATTAGGAGGTCTTACGGATAAACAGTAAACGTCTTATTAATGAGGTTAATAGATAAACTCCCATCTAGAAATACTAAGGCTTTTTTTCTTGTTGCTGGTTTCGTAATTGGTTGCCCATTTCAGAATGTATTTGGTTATTTCAAATGGATATACACTTAGTTTAATCTAAGAGTGACTTTAAAAAGAAATATAAGACTTAAACAGTTTCAAACATTAGTTTTCAATATAAATTCAATAACCCAACAAACACAAAAGCCTTTATATTTATCATCAAAATGCATTTTAAACCTGTATTTGGCTGTTATCTACAGTACAACAAAAGCTCAAATACATGTATGTAATCATCAAAATTGAATAGGAAAAATCCTCTAGCATACCGTAAGACTGATTTTGTATCAGATACTTCTTCATTGTTTGAAACTTCAACATCTCCTATTTGAAGTGCTATCTCAAGACACTATGACCTACAGTATATTCTGTTTTATGGCAATATGTTTTGTGTAGCGGGAGAAATAGGGAGGACGGAGCTTATCTGGGCATGGTTAAGAGCCAGTTGGGCCTGTAGCCAGGTGCTGTCTCTCGCAGTGTAAAGACTCCACAGAGCAACATGATAAACAGCAGCCCCCCCGGAGGTGGAGGCGGTGGAGGAGGGCGAGGGGAAGGGAGAGGGAGGATGAGGAGCAGGATGAGGAGGAGGAGTGTTATGTTCATTGGCCACACAAGATGGTTCTTTCTCATAAACTCTAATGTGAGAAAAAACAAGCCAATGCTGATCTGGCCAATTATCCTTTATTTTATCTGATTTTTGGAGGTGTAGCGGAGGAGAAGGGCAGTTAATATGAGGGCAGCAGTGTTGTGTTATGTGGATGGGAGAGGGGGACCTGGAGTCCCAGTGGAGCCAGCCTCTCGCTGCTGCAAGGGAGAAAATAAACACTCCCCCACTGGCTTATTTACACAAGGGGTTAACTCAAACTTTGATTTCATATTATGGTACCAGGGACCGTATCCTCCACCCTCTCGTTCTCCCTCTCTCCCCTTGTTTTCTTCCTCTTTAATGCTCACTAGCTTACTCTCACTCCTGCTTTGTCACTGTCTGACATGAGAATCCTGAGATGGGATTAGTGAAAATAATCAAACAAGGAAACGAGCAGGGGTGGAGGCCAAATATGACAGTGTCGCTGAAGCTTGACTTGATCTATGGTAGGGAGGGCTGTCCAAACCTCAAAACTCTTCTGCTCTGGCTCCACACAACCTCATTCACTATACTTTGACAAGACTAAGGAGACAGAGTGAAGACAAGATGATTCTCATTATTGCTTTTTCATTGAAACCAAAAAGTCCCACACAGATAAACAATCCCATTTCCCAGGGAAACCAGGCTTTTAAATCAAGGCATGGTGAGGCTCTGCAGTTACATCTTAATGAGGTGACTGTGAGCTTGTTATTTCACTAAAACGCCCAGCGACCCTGTGGCTGGAATCCTGACCTCAAGCAACCCCAAGAGATGAGATTTACAGCTCTCATTTGGCTCAGGGAGGTATGTCACTGGGCCAAAATTATAGTCTCTAATTGCGCTTTTATGTTTATGTTAAGGTCAATGGAACTAAATTTTCCTCCACTTGACAGGAAAAAGACACAGAAAGCAAGTGCTGAGAGGGAGGCTAAAGATTGGACACCACCTCTCCTTGTAGGATTTGGCCCTGCACACTCTGCACCTGATGGCACCCTGATGCTAGTAAAGCTCTGTGGCATCGGCCAATGTCAACAGCGGCCTATGGTAAATGGCTCTCCCTCACACTGGTTCTAATTGGTGCTAGAAGCAGATCCGTGAGCTCCCATCCTACGCCAAGCCAAACAAGCTTGTAATTTCCTATACATTTCTGTGATCCTACTGTACGAACCACCTCCGGTGACATCCACGCTATGTACTCTATGATTTGCCTGTGCATTTCGACATCCTAAAGTTCACTTAATATTGACTTAAGCTCTGTATGAGTCATTATTGGATCAGATATTGTCACACACTGGTGCCACTGAAGAGGCAACCATGATTTGTCTTTAAAAGAAAGTTCTCACCTCCTGTTGTGCATGTTCTCTCTGTTGGTTCAACTCTATGACCTGCTCAGTTAGACTCTTCTTGGCATCCCCATGAGAGTTCAAAGACTCCTCAAATTGAGTCCGCAAGTCTTGCAGCTCAGACTGAAGGATAGCCTTTGCATTCTGGAACATAAAGGTACCACAAATTAGCTGAGTTATATGTAAAGAACAAGTGATTCTGCCATATTTTACCTTATCCTGCTCCTGTTTGCTAAGTGCCTCTCTCTGCATGCACTCAAGCTCCATGCCTGCTGTGGCCAGGTCCTGCTGCAGGGCTGCTAGCTTCTCCGTGAGGGCAGCCTTCTCTGCCTCCTTCTGGGACAAAGCCTGGTCACAACAGACTGCGAGGTCAGGGCTCATTCATAATATATAGTTTATATATAAGTTTGGACATATTGTGCTCACATACACGTCCAATGAAGGACAAAGAATGGAACTAGCGTCTTGCGTGAGGATACTGGCAGGACATATGGCTTTTGATGATACACTGACAACAGTGAAGACACAACTTAGGATGCTGTGGTTATGAGACAATTCTCTAACCCTCAGCCTATCCTAAAATACTCTACATTT
Organism: Sander lucioperca; assembly: GCF_008315115.2. Classification (NCBI taxonomy): domain Eukaryota; kingdom Metazoa; phylum Chordata; class Actinopteri; order Perciformes; family Percidae; genus Sander; species Sander lucioperca. Next base: position 11,353,839 of record NC_050183.1, read on the forward strand.
TATGGTTCATGAACCATCATAACAAACCTGTGAAGACCCTTGAAACCTGTGTCACACACCTGCTGCTTTTCACTCTCAGCCTGCAGGAGGCTTTGGTTGAAGTCCTGCTGCAGCCTGACCAGCTCCTCCTGCACCTGCTGCAGCTCCTTCTGACTGTGCACACGCTGTTGCTCACACTGTCTACGCAGCTGCTCCTCAGCCTGTTCCCGCTGAACTGTCAGTTCTGCATACTGTTGTTCCTGTTACCCACCAAAAACATACACACACACTCCTGATTAGTTAGTAGATAGCAAAAGCATCTGATTTCAATTTTGTCGAGCCAACATAACTATGCAAGTCTTACTGTACCTTTTGCCGGCGTTCAGCTTCATGCTGCTCTCTGTGAATTTGCTCTTTGTTATTCAGGGTCAGCAGGGCATTCCTCTCCACCTGAGCCAGCTTCTCCTCCAGATTACTCCGCTCTTGTGCAGCTTGGGCAAACTGATGTTCAGCATCCACACGTATCCGAGCAGCATCCCCTGGACAGATGTATCCAATCTCTATCAAAATCCTACTCAATTACTAGATGGAGACAATCGGGATCAGCAAAATTTTATTTACAGTTTTATTTATAGGGGATACTCATCCATGTCTTTATGCGGAACATGCTAGCTTAACATGACTTATCTGATCCATGTGTGTCTGTGCAGACTGGTGGGACCCTGGTCAGCTGAGAAAGCAGCCCCAGTGATCCCACAGCCCAGCTGTTGCAGAGCTCACAGCTGAAATATGGATCTCTAGTGGGCTGTTGGAAAGGCTTCATGGCCAGGGGGCTTGGCACGGAGGACAGTGGGGTCTCTGAGGGAGATGGCTACTCACGCGTCAAGGCCTCGTTAGCCAGGAGCAAGCTGCGCCTCTCCCCCTCCATCCTGGTGCACTCGGCCTCCAGAGACGAGACAAGCTCCTGGCTCTCAAACAGAGCGGTTTCCAGGGACTCCTTCTCTGCTCTGGAACACAGCGGGAAAGTGGTTTAGAGAAAAACACCTTTAAACCACTAGGTGTAGGTCATAAAATTCAATGATCCATCATGAGCATAGTTTCCAAATAAAATCATGTTACTTAAAGACTCTTGTTACATGTGACTTGCTGTGCTTTACATTGGCAGTTGGTCTGACTTACACACACACACACACACACACACACACACACTCACACACACACACACACACACACACACACACACACACACACACACACACACACACACACACACTGGGTTGTTTATGATGCTTTTCAGGTGATTTACTGACATTCATTCCTAACACTCTTATGCATAACCATAACTGTTACATGCCTTACCCCAACCCTGACCCTGACCTTAACCAATGAAAACAGAAACAATTTTACTGTAGCTTGTGCTGAATGCAACTGCAGAAAACAAACTGGGAAAACTAGTTTTAAATCTGAAATTGGTCCCGAACATTTTAGAGGTCAGACCACACAAACAAACAAACAAACAAACAAACAAACACAAACACACACACACACACACACACACACACACACACACACACACACACACAGACCTAAGCGAAACCAGCTCCTGCGTGAGACCACAGGCCTTTCGGTCAGCAGAGTTTAGTTTGACATCCAGAGCAGCCCTGGCCTTGGCCAGCTCCTCCCTGTCATGGGTAACTCTCTTTAGGGCTGTGGTCTGTGTCTCCAGCTCCTTCCTGCACGCACACAGCTCCTCTGACACAGTCTGCATCTGCCTGTTGACCTGGAGACCGACAAATACAAATGAAAAAAAAGTCATCAAGTAATTAATTTATACTTTTTGCTTCAAGCTGACACAATTAAGACTTTACAGTAAATTATTACATGCACTTCATATCTATAGTGTGATAACTGTGGAACACATTTTTCACGAGTAGGAGTACAGCAAAAGGAACATGGTCGGTATTGTGAAAACGAACCACCCAACCTCTACATTTTATGCAACCACATTTGCTGTACTCACATTGAACTCTACATACCCTTGTTGTTGCTGTTATGAAGCATAAATTACACAAACTTTAAGCAAGTCATGACAGTGTATAAGTACTGCAGGGCCATAACAAATGCCCCGCCTGAAGCAAAACAAAAATGATTAGTGGGGTTGTGATTTTTTTTCCAGTTACCACTTAAATCACTATGACACACCACAGGACCTATATCTAGCAAGGAAAATAATGAACATGTGCAGTTGATGCGATGAATTCAGCATTTATGCATTTATTAAACTCCAAAACGGATTATTGTATGAAAGTAGTGAGGAGAGCATTTGCCCTGGGATTTATCTTTTAGAAATTAATTGAATTCAGCAGGTCATTTAAAATGTATATTGCACTTGAATGCAAACATGATAAAGTTGCAAATGGCTTAAAACATCAGAGTAAAACATTACTTGAAGCATTGACAGTGTCATTTAAAAGAATATTTCAACATTTTGGGAAATACACATTTGCTTTCTTGCTGAGTGTTAGAAGATCAATACCACTCTAATGTCTGTACGCTAAATATGAAGCTGGAGTCAGCAGAGGATTAGCTTAGCTTAGCATTAAGACTGGAAGCAGGGAGAAACAGCTAGCCTGGCTTTGTTCAAAGGCAAATCAGCTTATCAGCATATCTAAATCTCATCCATTAACATGTTGTATCTTTGTTAACTTTACTCCGTACCAAAGTGTAAAAACATCAAGTTGTGATTTTAAAAGGGGTTATGTACAGGAACCATTCTTTGGCCTGGCCGGTGACTTCCTCAAGTCTCTGCTGGTTGCCTGGCAACCTCCCTGTGACAACAAGACTGCACTGGCCTATCCAATAAATAGTTCCAGCATGTAACCTCTCGTAAAACCACAACCTGTCACCTTTACATTACTGTTTGTGAACAGTTTAACAAAGTATGACGTGTGAATTAGTGAGCTTTACAGCTGCTGTTAGGTCTTTTATGCTAAGCTAAATTAACCGGCTACTGGCTTTATCTTCATATTTAGCATACGGATATGAGAGTGGTATCGACCTTTTCATGTAACACTCACTACCTACTCATTAATTGGTTATTGTTCAGGTTTGAATCAAACAATGCTAAAGTTCTATTCTGAAACAGAAAAAGAAAAGCTTACTGTGAACTGTATTTCCCTGGCCAGTTACTACCACACCATCACACAATGATTGAGTATATATATCTATAATGGGCCCCTGCAACTTTAATATTTCACTGCAACCAATTGTTTGAAAAGCAACAATCACTGCAATGTGATTTTGAACCTAACTAAAATGAAGCCACACTAAATAAATATTAGCACATGATGTCGTTCGGCCTCTCCTTAGGTAAATACTAACGTGGATGAAGAACACCAGTGTAATGGATTTGAGCAGGGCCCAATAAGGGGATGAAACATGAGCTTAATGCAATGGAGGCCACTCCAGGGCTTGTTTTATACACAGGTGATTTATTTTTACAGATAAGCTATTTCAAAATGTTTGGATGGAATTTGTCAAAGTGTTTAGGTTTGGTATTTTCTAGCCGAGATCAACGCGGCTATCCCAGTTTCATATTGAGAACAGATAACAAAACAAGAGAGGATTCTTTTCATTCTTTACGGGATGAAATACGGAGATCTGAATCTGCTGAGGGAAGAATGGGAATACTTTAGGTGTTAATTTATTGGGTCTTTTCACTAACCCCCCACTGGATATTATATGTCTATCTATTTATCTTTTCTAGTTCACATTTGTTCATGAAGATCCCTTGCTTGTTATGTCCCAAGTTACTCATAAAACACAGTGAGGCTCAAACTGCTCTCCATCTCCCGTTTGAAAGAAAGAAAAAATAGCAGATGTGTCCAGTACTTCCAATACATTTTAATGTGACAACAAGCTCCATGAACCTGCTGAAATAACATCCACATAGTTCTCCCAGGTGGTGGGAGTTGGGAGGATGGAGGCTGAAGTGTGTGAATGGCCGGGGGTCTCTGACCTGGGAGTGCTGCTCCAGGGCCTGAGCATTCTCTGCCTGCAGCAGGCTCAGCTCTGTTTCTAGCCTCTGGCAGAGATCCTGCAAGTGGCTGTGGGAGCTCTCCAGGGCTTGTTTCTCAGCGAGCAGATTCATCATCTCTTGTTGCATCCGTGCTGTCTCCTCTCTGGCTGCGGCCCGCTCCATTTCAGCTTCCCGTCTACGTTTACCAAGCTCTGTCTTCTCACCTTCTGTCTGGAAGGGAAACTCAAATATTCACTTCTGTTCTGTTGAACTCTGCCTTCAATCAAAGTTACAGGGCAAGTGCACAGCTACTGACCTGCAGCAGAATACGATTAAGTTCCACCTTGTCTTTGGCTAAACCTTCGCTCAGGGCAGCCATTTTGGCCAGAGAATCTTTTAGGGCAGCCTCCTGATTCTGCAGTTTGGTGAGGACTAACTCATGTGAAGCACTCTGCGACTCCATCTGTGGAGTGAATCATACATATTAGAAAGATTTATACCCTCAGGGAGAATCTAGTAATACAGATCATGCTACCTGTTACAGAACAAAGCAGTCTACCTTGCTGAGAGCCAGAGCGAGGCTGGCCTTATCTTCCTCCAACACCTCCTTCTGCAGAGTGATTTGACTCAGAGCCTCCTTCACTGTCACAAGCTCCCTACGCAGATCTGAGTGCTTTCCTTCAAGTTCCTCCAGACTCCTCTCACTGAAACACATAATTTAATACATACATGACTCTATCACATTGTTTGTTTGTCTTACACACACACGCAGATTATTTATATTGTAACAAAATCCCTTAACAGCAATCCATCTCCACTTTAAAAGAAGGAGAAATGTTGGTGCCAAATGCCAGAACTCTGAGGGAGTTACTTTTTTGTTGTATCGCATGTCCTGCTCCAATTCTCAGCTAATCATATTTTTTTTAAGCAAAAGAAACCCTCAAGAAGGGAAAAAACGGTTTCCTCTTGCATGAGTGCAGTAATGCAATGTAAATCATTTACATTTTCATCCAAATGTCATCTGGGTGCATTGCCGGCCGGAGAATGACATGTGTTACTGATCTCAACTGTAAACAAGCGGAGCTTGAAAACAATCACGGGTGACGGGATGTGTGTTGTGTAACGGTCATTCTCCCTTGCTCGTGCTGTACCCTCTTTGGGCCTCCGTGCGCTGGCGTGTCAGCTGTATCTCCAGATCCTCCCTCTGCTGTCTCAGGAGGTCCCGCTGTCTCTGGATCTCCAGTGATGAACCTCGCAGTACCTCCAGCTCGGCATGCTGGGAGTCTGCCTCCTGCTGCAGACCTGACAGCAGCTTCTCCAGGCTGCCCTTCTCACTGTGGTACACGGTGGAGAGAAAGGCAGAGGAAAAGAAATAGAGAGAGAGTATGTTAAAGGTCAGTTGTTGCACAATGATCATCATCATTTTTATAATACTTGCAAATACTTCTAAAATACTATATCAACAAAGCACATGGCAACATAATAAACACTTCTTGTATAATGTTGAATAAATATTGTTTTTGGTCAGGTTTCAACACATTTAAACATGTTCTGATAATGATGGTGAAGCTTTACTTAATTAAACATTAAACCAAACTATAATAATTGTCATCATCATTAAAACATTTGTATTTTTCCAAGAACAACATTTGAGCCTAATGGCACTTTCACAAATAACAAAACAAACTAGAACATATGAAACACAATACACAGCTGTGCAACTAAGCAACTACTTTTTTATCTACCGTCTTCATCAAGCCTCACCACAGTGGAGATAAAGGATAATAAGTGCATGATCAGGGTGTACCTGGAGATAAGCTCCAGTGAGCAGCGATATCTGTTGCTGTCTCTGAGGCTTTCCTCCAGAGCTGTTTTAGTCTCCTGACTTTCCCTCCTTACTTCCTGGATCTTCTGCTCTAGCTCTCTCCTCTCAGTGTCCCTCTCCTGCAGGTGATCACGCAGTGTCTCCACTTGCTCCAGGGCAGCATCCAGACGCCCACGCAGGTCCTGTGGTTAGTGCATGGGTGCATTGATTGTGGTGTGTAGGTAAAGAAAGTAGTTACATATTATCTCCTACATACAAAACAGTGGTTCCCCACATTTTCTGGCTTCTGATCTCTTAAAATGAAGCTAATATACAGTATATCTACTCATTAACAGTTATGACCTTTGTGTGTAAATGAGCAGTTCAACCACAGAATTATTTGTCTTTCTTGGATTGTCTCATTTAGGCCTGAAGGTGAAAGAATATAGTATTTCACCTGAAAGGACCAAACATTTAATTAAAGTCTGAAAAAAGCACACAAAAAAAAACTATATATAATCATTTTGTGACCTCTCAGATTTCTTTTGAGTTCCCACCCTCAGGTTGGAAGCGACCTTTCTAAAACCTCTACATTGAAGAAAGTTTTGTTGGACCTGTGTTTGTTTCTGGTGCTTGGAGCAAACACTCTGCACAGCCATCAGGGTAGTGTTCCTCAGACGAGAGTGTCCGTGAAGAGGGGAGGAGGATGCACTGTCAGAGCCACTACTGCCATCACCCTCACCACCAACCATCTGTAGAATGGAAAAAACAGCAATCTTCTTGTATGCTAACCTAATGCATGATCTAGCTCAGTGTGTTGTTTTGTTCTGACCTGGTAAACATGATACAACATCTTTTGGTGGGCCTGGATCTCAGTGTGTAGGACCTCCATCTCTGCTTTATCCTCTGTTCTCCTCGTCTCCTGAGCAGGAAACCATTAAGGTCAGATAAGCTGCACACATAGAGCGAGCCTGACATTCCCCAGACTGCAGCCCTCTAGACAAGGAAGTTGTGGAGTTTATCAAACTTAGGGTCCAGACTACAGCCATTTTAACCACCTTAACCACCCTTCTATCTACCACCTCCCAGGCATGATTATAAAGGTCCCACCATCCTGTCCAGACTGATCTGCATGGCCTTGAGGCTGGAATCCTTCTCACTGTTCTGGCTGCGGAGGTGCTTCACTGTGTCAGTCAGCTCCAGGATTCTGTATAGATCAATATGCATGGAAATAGACCACAAAATCACTCTCACACACACACACACACACACACACACACACACACACACACACACACACACACACACACACACACACACACACACACACACACACACACGGTTCCCTGAGACACCGAAGATATAAGACTGACATGCACTCCTCCTCTACTAGACCATCAACACTATCATATTCTCTGCATAGAATAATGGGATTAACAATGACTTCTGATGAGATCAAAAGCCAGCTAAGATTCAGAATACAAAGGCACTGACATCCCTGCAGTCGTCTGACTGAAGTGCAAAAGTAGTAGCAAACAGTAGTCACTGAAAATAGCTTGTTGTGCAGGATTTTAATGATCAAAGCCTATGTCAAATTCTGTGCACTGTAGATGACCTCACTCCAAGAATTTATATTTCAGTTTATGATGCTTTCTTCTTCTCGACAGTCCTGGTCAGCTAGACCAACCCAGAGACTGTAGACAAAAAGCGGTGTAGGGCTTGCAGTCCTAGGTTTAGGGGCTTACTTAAAATGTTCTTAATCAAACAATTACTTTCATTAATAATTATTAATTCCCTAATTCATGGTGATAAATGTGCAGACTTTTGAGAGATAAGTTAAAGGATGAGTTGCCTTAAGGAAGTGAAACCAACATCCAGCAGCCCTTAAACGAAATGCAGCTTTATCTCATGCCATTTTGGTTGCCACTTTCAAAAGACAGGAAGGAAAGTCTTTATGATAAACAGACCTAGAGACTTTGAAAATGACCTTACCTGGAGTTAAGGTCGACTTTCTCTGCATCCCAGCGACCCTGAAGCTGCATGGCCTCTTTCAGTTTGTCCTTCAGCTGCCTCTCCAGGGCTGACATATCCACACCACTAGAGGTGCTCTCCTGTGTTACTCTGGCCTCTAAGTTCATGCAGGCAACATTCAGCTGCCGGCTGGCAGCGACACACTCCCCACGCATATCAGACAATGTCCTGTTGAACAGAATAATGTCTATCAAGATTTACAGAATGTATCATAACATATGAAAGATCCAAAAGGGTAAGGAAACATGACATGCTGTTTTTGTTCATACAGTTGTGAGCCATCAGTCTAGCTAAAATCGGTCTGTTTGTATTTGAAAAGGTTGAATGTCTGTAATGGTTAAGCTCTAGGATCAGCGCTCACTTTGAAGTGTCTTCAGTTTAAATGACAGTACTATGTACAGCTGTCTATGAGCTGAGCAATCATTATTAAAGCAAATTACTCTTCAGTAGTGCTCACAGTTCAACATGATAGAAACCATGTCTTATAGGGCTCAAGCTTTGTCTGATGGATGATTTCAACAGTGAGGCTAGACACCTTAAGCCATCTGTCCCCCCAGTGAGGAAACAATGAGCAGGGGGCCTGGCGACCCTGTTGACCTGTTCCACTTTGATCCTTGGCTGAGAGAGATGGATTGTGGTTGCAGTCGTGAGTGTGAGACACGAGAGAGGTGGGGGTTCTTGTGGAATTATGAGTCGCTGGAGGGATTCTGGCAGTGCGCCACACTCACCTGTCAGTGAAAGTCCTGAGCTGGGTGAAAGTATTCCGCAGGGAAGCAGCCTGGCGCCACAGTGTTCTGACACGAGCCTGTTCACGACACAGCCGGGAGGCGCACGTCTGCAGAGAGAAGCGGACAACAAGGGGACTAGAGACTGGAGAGTGGGTGGTAAGGGTTGCTTATAGCAAATGATGGCACCCATCATTTTATTGTGATCCCAAACAGATGCAATACTGGAACTGCTGGACTCACACTGGCACACATACAAATAATTGGATTTCCCTGAATCAACAGATGTAGCCCATTTACAGCACGGACGCCAGATTGTTTGCACAAAATGTTCCTCCCCCTCAGCAGTTGGAATGTTTTCACAGGAAACAACAACTCAAAAATCATAGCAATGAAATGAACAGGGAATGAGAATGAATTGAGAAAACTGGCTATGAATGGAATTCCTACCCTATGTGAACTCGACAGGAGTTTATTTGCACAATCTCTGTGCAGAAAGGAATAAACTTGAGTTGTCACTGTGACTTTTCTGACTCAAGCACTTGTGATTCTTTTCACCTCTTGCTCTCTGCGCAGACGGGTATCACACAAGTCAACGTCCTCGCGAGCCTTCCACAAGCTCTCCGTTAGCCCCTGGTTGACAGTGCCTGCCTGATCCAGTTGTTCCCGCAGCATAGAGTTGACTTGGCTGAGGCTGGCACACCTGGAAATAGGAAGCGTTATGACACTGAGAGACTATTTGGCATTTTTCCCCCAAACAACTGTCATGACACCCTCCTTTAACCCCTCCACAGTACCCAAACTCAGTCATTCATATAACCAGCATATAACTCTTACATCTGTAGCCATTAGATCTACCCTTGCCAACCACACTTACAGGGTAAACATGTGAGACAGTTTTATAAAGTCTGTGTCAACTTAGATTTAATTTTAACCAGATTGGCTGGTCATTTACAAAAATGTTTACATCATTCTCACACTAAACACACACCCTGTTACAGTAAAGCATGCCATATTGTTATGTTTGGTTATCTGTCTGAGAGGAAGCCAAGCCCATGTTTGCATGTACAGTATGGGATGACATTGTGTTTAAAGGGAACTGATACGCAGTAATCCTAATAATAAGCAAAAACATAGCAGTGGTTGTAGACTTAATCTCTACATTGCACTTACATTACAAAGTGCTTAAGTGGGTAGAGCTTGGTAACGCTGCAGTGAGTGATATTTTAGGTAGTAAAAATGATCAGGTCTCTGCCATGAGCATTTCAAATAAAGTTCCATAACTATATAAATCATAGGGCATTAAAACCTGGCTTCAGCTGCAGAGGTTGGCCCACACTTAATGTGAAGCATCATTAAAATGCTTTGGAGAAGAGAGCCAACATAGTCCCACTAATTTTCTCTGACAAATTGGATACTGTGATTATCTGCCAAGGCCAGGTTCTGCCTTCTCCCTGCAGCAGGGGCAGGGGAAAACAGCAGGAGAGCTCAAGGAATAGCTGGGAATATCTCTGGTCCACACATTTCTCAGAAGTATTTCGGCTTAATTTCTGCTTCTCAACAAGAAACAAAGAAACAAAAAAGCAAAACAGCTTTATCCATGAATTTATTGCTCAAAGTCTGCATCCAATAAGCAACTCCCTGCTGCTGTAGATGATGTCTGGATTCCAAACTTTGTGCACTTTTTTAAAAACTCCCAAATATGTATTACTTGTAAGAATACAGAAGCTGACATGTTTCTCTATTGGCTGGATAACCTGAACCTGGCTACCTGCACTGCATGGTATCTATCACTCACCTCTTCTGCTCCTCCTCCAGCTGAGCAGACTTATTCTGGATAGCCATGTTGAGATCCTGCTCTGTCCGCTGCTGACGCTGGGCTGAGTCCAGGTGGGTCTGCAGCTGAACACACACACACACACACACACACACCACTATTACTGGCATCTTGATAACATTTCAGTATGGTAGCAGTAGTTACCTTGTGTTTATAAAGCAACATAATTATAGTGGAAATCTGCTAATACCAATTATCTGTGAAGGCCACTGAGGCAAGAATAATATTTGCTTGAATTTAATACTTTTAAATAAAAGCACAAATATTATTCCCAACATAAAAAGTCTATGTTTTACTTTTCAGTTATGTATGATTCATAAACAATTGGATTCAAACCAATGAGCACAAAGGATAGAATTTATTCTATGTTTCCTATATATATATATATATATATATATATATATATATATATATATATATATATAACTAGAATTATTTAGCTAACTTATATAACTAAAATATTTGCTTCCATTGAACAAACATGAGTTTAACATTTAACATTGTTTTGAATATTTTTGTAAATATTGATACATATTGACATTGTGATAATGCTGACTGGCCTCTAGAGGACCCTAGCAGGCCCTTTACACTTTGGACTTGAATATTTATATCTAAGCAATTCTGATTCAGTCTAGACGTACCAACAATCTCATCTTCTCAGACTCTGAGGTCTTCTCTAGCACCTGCTCTTCTAGCTCCCCACACCTTTTCTTGTACTGAAGAACCTTGTATAAAACAAACATAAGGTGCACAGTTGAGCCAAAGTAACTTTTATTTTTTTATTTTTAAAAATGCGTGACTTGTGTGGTCTTTTTCTAGTCACCTTGGTCTGCAGCTTCTGAACAAGTTGGGCTTGTCTCTGCTGGGCCTCCTGGTATGCCCGCAGTTTTTGCCTGTATGCTCTCTCCTTGATGTGCAATTGCAGGGATCCTGGTGATACACTGTCCTGGTCCAGCATCAGCATCTGATCAAGCTGGATGGAGTGGTAACAAATGAGCATTTAGCAAGTATGACAAAGTGACAGGATATTGCACATTACAATACATAATATACACACACTCTGCACTGAGTTATATGTTTATTAGATACATTTGTATAATCTAATGCAATCCTGTCTCCTAGAAAATTACTTTCCCATACAACTAAACTGCATTCTCAATTACTAGTCTCGAAGGAAAAGCATGTTGTGAAACGGTCGCTGTTTTAAACACGTGGTTAACGTTGTGAATTTAAACAAAACTACACAATTCTGTTTAGAAAAAGATGATGGTTTGGGTTAAAAAAAGGTATGCATGTTATGAAATTTAAGCTACATACAAAAGTTAAGTACGTTATGTAGGTTAAGTATGTTATGTAAACAGGTCAAAGTTTGCTTTTTGGCTTTGGTTTCACACAGGACACGAACAGCGGCCTCCTGGGTGAAAATCCTTTGATTGTTTGACCCACCAATCCACACTGACCTTCTATCTACGCTGACTATGATTAGAAACATATTTTATTAATCCGGGACAAAACATGTTTCCCTTGAAATATAATTAATGCAGTTTCATTGTATAGGAACGTAATTTGTATGCGATCCATTGCAACAACCCCGAAATAAATCTTAACAAAGCTTATTCTGCTTCATGGAGGTGTGGTATTGTCATTTTTGTGGCTGTTGTGGTGTTTTTGTACTGGGCTACATTATACTGAACTGTATGTAGTTAATGTCCATTGCACCATTCCACTTTTGAGCAAGATTGAAATGTATGCATCAATGTATGGTGCAAATGTCTTTATTTATGTAAAGGGCATTTTAATAGTTTTTTTTTTTTTGGGGGGGGGTTTGCACTGGCCAGTTTTAATTATAGGGGGGGGTTGATACCCTCCCATCCCCCCTGTAAATTATGTCTATGAGAGATACACAGTATTAATTCAGCATGTGAGTTCCACAAATATGATTTTTTAGGCGTTTTATTGCCTTTATGATAGCTTGAGAATGACAGGACAGAATGGAGAGGGGATGACACGGAGCTAAGGACCACAGATTGGATTCAAACCTGGGCCGCTGCCAAGGACTACATGGGGCGCACAATCTACCAGGTGAGCTAGAGGTCAGCGCAACGGTGACTGGTTTTAAAGATAGAGGGAGGGATTACAGTATTAATGTCAGTTTATGGAATGTCCAAGTACAGTATGTTTGTATATTGGTGTTTATGCTTGATTGCTGTATCTGTCAACTGCATCTAAAAACAAAGATATACAAAATTAGATTAGAATTAGATTAAAATAGAATCTCATATCTGAAATCCAAATGTCCTGTAACCTCTCACCCTCACACAACCTAAACTCCTCCTGCATCACCCACTCTCTATCCTGGTGCCAGACACCCTGTCCCCACTAATACAAACCACATGGCCCTAGAGCACTACAACACACTGCGTGCCTCCAGCTGCCCTTGCCGACTTCTCATTTAAAAAGAGAGGAAGAGAGTGAGAGCGAGGGGAGCCCCCTCCCCTGCAACACACTCCAAACCACCATCCAAGCCCTTCAAATCAACCCTTCGAACCCACTCCCTCCCACCTCTCTTCTGTACCTCATCTCTTCTCTGGGTGCTTAATCTCTCCAGCAGGCTCTAAGAGAGCCAAGACAATAGTCTCACTGTTCGACACTGAACCCAGCCACTTTGCCACCATTATTAACACATTTTCAAATGCCCTTTTCAGAATTTTATACTACAAACTACACTAACGGCCATCATGCACTTGGTTCTGTGCTTTTGGTGTCTTACTTCGAGGACCCAGAGAGCACAAAAGCTTCTTTTACTGCCCGCTGTTGAAGTGACAGCTTTAGGGACTGAGAAGGGAGGAACAACATGGGCGGAGTGTTTGAAACTCACAGAACGGCAGCAGCTGTGTTTAAAGGGACTCCTGGAAACAGCTGTGTGTGAAGCTGTAGTGATTATGCATCTTTTCAAGTATTTTGGCTCAACTATAGCAATAACGCTGACTTACTAACAAGCATGGACTAAATACATCTTAAATACATGGCCATAGCACACATGGTTTATTACAGTAAAGCAAATGAGCACAATCTACATTTTGGGCCTTATAGAGGGGGTCTTTTGCTGTTACAGCTTTTGGGAACAAATGAGACCATACTGTACTACACCAATGTAACTAATGAAAAACTAAATTAAACTTACACTCATAGGGAGAAAGTCATAAATACAACAGACAAAGTTAATTATAAGATTGCCCAGAGTGAGCTTAATTAACAGCATGGCCCAAATTAACCCATTTGGGTGCACTGGTGCAACAATGATCAATATTACCTCTCTGTTAAAATGAACCATGGGAGTACAATATAAACGTTACTAATGATAGTGTTTAAATAGTTTAGGTAATAATGCAGAATTCAGTTGAAGGCCCTTGTCATTTCAGCTGATATTGTACCACAGTTTTGTTTGTATTGCGTATACGCAAAAGGCCGTACATGTGCACACATGAGCACCTGGGCGGCGCGATACATAGTCTTGCCACCCGTTTCATGCTACTTCAGTGATCAACAGTTACTGGCAGTAACATACAGAGAGGCGTAGCAATGCACCAACAAAGGCAATGTAGAAGACTGCTAGCTAGTTAACAAGGATGTAAACAATCCAAGATTTGAAAAAAACAATTTCATCAGGAAGGAAATAGATTCAACATATGTGTTAAGGCCTCAAGGATACACCTAAAATGTGTTTTGGTGTGTAACACCGAATGTAAACATAACTAAGTTTATTTAAAAGAAAACTTGACCTTTGGAGTTTTCCTTCAATGCCTATAATTGTGTATATCCCCAAACAAATTTTTAAGTAATCAAACTACCACAAATGATACACTGTACACACAGTAAAACTTGGTCCTATAGCTGCAAACTGCAAACTATTAGTAAGGGCAATGTCATATCACAACCTCTAGTCTGGAACAGAGCTTTCATTTTTTACAATTCTTCTCACTTTGAACTTGACTTTTTGTTTTTTTCTAATTAACTGATTAACTTGGTGTAGTCTCTCTAAAATTAAAGACATCATCAAAACATATATAACAGGGACATACCAACCTCCCTAGAGCTGGAAGGTCATGCAAATTACACAAATATTGTAGATTTGTTTCTACTGTATAAGGGACATACATTATCCTGTATGTATTTGCCCATATACGTGTAGTTCAGTTCCATCAACTGTCACTGCTGTAGACTACGACCTCCCTAAGTTGCAGTGCACTCAGTAACCAGGTGTTCCTGGCAACTCCTAAAGGTCCCCACCCTGCCCTGTTGAGGTAGGTTGTTTGTACTTTTTCATACATAGCTCAGCTGCAGTGTGTGGGCTTCTTGCCAGCACCTCACCCCTACTCCACACACTACAGAGGGGACGCTTTTTTATTGTTTCTCCCCAGTCAGCTGTAAAGCAAGAGGCCGGAGGCTGCTCTGGATTAGCCATGCTCCGTGCAGGAAGCTCCCAATAGGGTGCCATAACAGTCTGTTGTGGAGACCCCCACCTTCACTGAACTCCCCTACATCACTATCTACTCCCTTGCTCTGCTTGCATCATTTAATCTCATCACCCTCATCTCCAAGTTAGTTTGAACTCATTGTTCTTCACAACACACCCATCCATTGGTGACTGTAAAAAGGCACATAAGAGAGAGGAGTTATCCCAGTCCTCCATCTGCCCTAAGTCAGAGGGCTTACAGCGCTTACTAGGGGCCCAGAACTGTGCTCACTGAAAACCATTGCTATTTACGATCTGTATCAGAGTACAATCACTCTCTAGCAGCCTCCGTGGCCCCCCTAAAGTGGGCTGAGCCCAATCCCAAAGTTGCACGACTCTTTGAGGTCATCTACTGCCATTTTTGCAATAATGTTCAAGATGCAATTTATAGAAAAACAACCTATTTTTTCATTTCCAAGTATCTGTGTCTTGAGCCGTGCTTATGTTTCCAAAGTAAACGATTTTTCAGCCTCTTAAAATGTGCTTTGAATTAGCTTTTTATATTTCTTGATATGTATGATTTGTGCCACTCCTTGTATTGTCTCTTTTGATAAATATTTCAAACAACATCAAGGGATAATCTTGCTTTGATTCATCTGCCAACAAGCAACAAGAGAATCATTTTCAAGGCCCTTGTGAAGGCTTTGGTGTTTGGGCCAAGACTTGCTGCCTTGCTCATGTGGTAGATCAAAATCCAATCTATTTCAGTAACCAAGTTATGATTACAATATTCTCTCGCTGACCTAATGTGACAACATTTGGAAATCTGATAACTCACCAGTTTATCTCATGCTTCAACTGTTTTTTAAACATTATGGAATCAATAGGGGCAATTCTCTCCTCTCTTACAACACTGGCATATAACACTGGCATTGTGGATCAATGCCTGTTTATCTATAGAGAGATACATTTCCAGGCGTATCCAGCAACTACTCCACATCCTTGGTTCTCACCCAGGGCAAAATCTGGCCATGAGTGCAGAGTCCAGCCAGCATGTGAAGGGTTACAGCTGCAATTGTTTTCCCTGGCTTGGCCTGGGCCCAGAGGCTTAATAAAGGGAATTAATGGAGTGCACTATCTGTCAGATTCCTAAACACAGCTGGAGCGGATGTCCATCGCCCCCAAGCTGCCCAAAAAACGTACTATCCTACTTCAACAACATACCCGTTCCCCCTTCCCCTCACATTACCCCCTGAGTGCTGACTCTGTGAAAGAGCCCCAGCTGATTGTGAAAGCTGTTTATGTATCATCACTGATGGTAATTACACAATGTAGGATAACAAACAGAGAGAATGGAAGCGAGGAGGGGAGCTGCTGTGAGTATGTTACCATGGAGTGAACCTTTTGGCTATGGGGACAGCTGATGTGATGGCATACAGAGATACAAGTAATGTGTAAATAAGGCCAAACTAATAATACACGCTGTGTACTCACAGGCATGTGTTTGGCCTTGCAGCACTTAACACAATGGCGCTGGCAAGGACAATGCTGTAAAAAACCTACACACACATATGCATATACCAGTCAGTCAGTTTAAGACTTCACGTCCGATTAGACACTCTTGACACATGAAAAAGAACTGAAAAGTGTGCCTAATGTTTGACTTTAAAGGCAGGTAACATGAGTAGCCTAATGTAAAATGTTGAAAAGGTTTAATGGAATACTTTTATCAAAAATGCAGCACTGGGATGGGCTTTTAAGAATAGTTTCTTTGGGGAAGGTGATTCATTTTTACAATTTCATGATAGTTGAGAGAGTCAGACTTTTTGGCAGCATTCCATTTAGACTGCAGCCTAAATGAATGGGTTTGTGCCAGCAGAAAAAAAAAACTGGAAACAGAGGGGGGTAGCAGAGTAAAAGGGGACAGTAACACAATACCTAAAAACAGACTTTAACTGCTCCAACTATGTTTGACAGGGTTCTTAAGCAGAGACCCAGGGGATTCAAGATTTCAGAGGGCACTGGCAAATAGCAGTTGGTGTCAGAAATCATTCAACAAGAGTTTATCTTTATCCAACAGACTGCTACACTGCAGTATTGTGCAGCCACTCGCTAAGTGTTCAGGCAGGAGGGTATAGATGTCTATGTCTGAGAACATGCACACTGGCAGGGCTCCAAAAGCAACACAGAGGGTTCAGAATTCACCCCATCATGTTCTCCAACCTCTTGAGGCCATCCAACTCACAAAGTGGGTCAAGGTTTATCCTGGTTCATGTGCAATTTTCTGGGGTCATCAGAGATCACGCTGAGACACAGAGGAAGGCTTTCAGAGTCCAGGTGTGACTTCACCAGTATTACGTTAATGGTCTTCTGTCAGGTCAAAGAGACTTAAGGAAAGCTGGGGGAAAATGGGGGTTTGGGATAACTAAGTATGTCATGCATTCAGTGGCAGGCCTGCTTTAGCTGACTTTCTGACACTATGAGCATCAGATGGATTTTAGAAAGACATTTTTGGTAGTTGGGCATCATATTTTGTATCATCTTCCAAGAATACATTTCAAAGAAGACAACGTGGTTTCAAACTGAAAAACAAATGCTTTAAAGGATTGGTAGATATTTTGGGAAATATAATCATTCGCTCTCCTGCCAAGAGTTAGATGAGAACATTGATACCACTCTCATGTACGGTAAATATGAAGCTACCGCCAGCAGCCCGTTAGCTTAGTTTAACCCAATGACTGGAAATGGGGAGAAACAGCTAGCCTGGCTTTGTCCAAAGTAAAAAAAAAAACACACAAAGCATCACATCTAAAGCTCACTTGTATTATATCACACATTATATCATCTTGTACCATATCACATTTGTTTAACCTGTACAAAAAAATCCAGTGTAAAAATGACAAGTGTCAAGGGGTTTATGTCATGGACGTTTAGTAAGAACTGGCAACTGCGTTCGAGGTGGAGCCCCGTTCATTCCTATGAGAGTTGCTCAGGGGTGCATGAAGCCATCATTGAGCCAGAAATAACCCAGATAATCAGCGCTGCTTCCGCACTGTGCGGCTCATAGAGCAGGCACACTAGAAAGCTCCGCCCGGCCGAGCCGGCTAAATGATTTAATCAAGTGGCTCTTCTAGACTTTCCAAACATTATCAGACTGAATCGATCAAATTCTGATGTGAAACGAGTCATTTCCGAGAGTTGTGACGATCAAAACAATTTACCAACTGATTTACAGACGTCTCTTTCGCCATGTAAGTCTGTGGGAAAAAGTATTTTTGGGCCAGAGGGCATCAAGTGATGGGCCAGCAGTTGCAATTCCACCATTTGGCCACAATGTTCAATTTGCTTCAAAGCACAGAGCCCTTCCTAGGGACCTGGTTAATGTTCAGGACTATTTCTTGGCCGAAAGAAGTGACTTCCTGGAGTCTTGTTGTCAATGTAAGGTTGCCAGGCAACCAGCAGAGACTCCATTGTCCAAATCTGCTGTTACATTACTAAGCAACAACAGTATGGTAATGTTGCTGGAGAAATTAAAGCCCATTGATAGATTAACACCTTCCTGCAGCTGGCTTTAATGTTTCTTTGTCTTTGGCTAAATAGGGCAGGACTGGTTGATATGGCTGACATCAATATTAATAAGAATAATTTTCTCATTTATTTTTAATGTTCTAATATTTTTCACTTTTATGTTCATTGCACCCAACTGTATTTCACTTCTATGCACTCTATCAGACAAATCTCATCACATATACAAGAAAAACTAGAACAACTTCACTTAAAATATGTTGGAATTATTATTATTATTATTATTGCCTAACCCTACTCCTGAGATTTGATGGTGACTATGTACTGTCAGGCTGCTTTCTCAAGAGCAGGTGTGACATAATGATACGGGCCTCAAAATATGCTGACTAATTAAATGGATCATACTGTATATGATATATTTAGTTATACGATCCCCTCGCCAGTAAATGTTGAGAAGGTTATATACAGGTAAGACTGTTGTGGTTGTATATTCGGCTCTAGGGCATTGATTAGCACACTGCATTAACATCACAGCAAAGCTGCCAAACAATCATGCTGTTCTGCACCGAAAAAATAGACAGGACCTTTCACTGGAAGAGACGAGTCACAACAGGAGTCTTGTAATGAACCTCTTGACTTGTGAGGCACTACCAGAAAAACATTTAGCTGCATTAACAGTTATAATGTCTGTGATAATTGTGGGCATCAAATATCAGCAACACTTGCTTGTGTTTTTTCTGTTTAGGGCCTTTTCACATATCTAAAAATATCAACAAAATAAATATGCTATATATATCTGCCAAGCTAATGAAGTTATATTTATAGCCTTGGTTTTAAAATAAGAGTAAGGTAAGCAGTGGGAATTCATTAGATTTAAGCAGCAGAATGAGGGCAGTGTTATCACAAATGGCTGCTTTGTGCACCATGAAAAATGAGCTTTTTCTTCCACAGTCTCAAGGGAGGAGGCCAGTGACCTTCACAATTTCCCCCCAAAACAGCAGTAGCTACATGGAGGGGCAACCATGGGAGGCTATGAAGGGAGACGCCGGTCCTCATGAGCACAGGGGGTCTGAGTCTACCTGAACGGACCACAAGGAAACCCTTCATGAACCACCCTCCACTCTCTTATTTACACTTACAAACACATACAGACATGAACGCACGCACGCACGCACGCACGCACGCACGCACACACACACACACACATCCAACTCACCCCCCCTCATACACACACACACACACAAACACATCCAACTCACCCCTCCTCATACACACACACACACACACACACACACACACATCCAACTCACCCCCCCTCATACACACACACACACACACACACACACACACACACACACACACACACACACACACAAACACATCCAACTCACCCCTCCTCATACACACACACACACACACACACACACACACACACATCCAACTCACCCCCCCTCATACACACACACACATGCATCCAACCCCCCCACCCCACACACACACACACACACACAAAATTAATGCTTATACAGCACTTACTGTAATATGTAAACTGTAATTCTACAGCAGTTAATTAAAGAAAAATGTATGACATAAATATGTGCTTGTGCCAAGTTACATTAATTAAATCGTGAGTATGTACATGTATATTCCGAACTTTTTCCCCCATCAGTTTTCACTACAGTACATGCAAACCTATTTCAACCTTCCCACACTGTTTGTTCAGCCCCAAAAGGCTTTCCCTGCTGGAAAAAGCAGTGGTACACTGATGTTTACTGTAACCATATTCCATTTCAAACACATGTAGCTTTTTGCAGTCAATGCTCTAGTGTGGCTGACCTTCTTAATCTCATCTCCAAACAAAACTGCACAAATTGACCATCGACAGCATTACATGCTCCAGCTCCTGTAAGAGCTGCATTGACACCTTACATGATAAACAATGTTAGCCAATGCAGTCTTAGTTAGGAGACACAGCTAGGTTGGGAAATGGTAAACACTTGAAAAAAGGGTTTATCGATACCATTTGATGAGGTGGGACTGAGTCATCATCGTGGTTACATGTTGACTCTGACATTATGATGTTCATGAGAAGACTACATTTTCTGTATAATGCTGTATAATAAGTATATGATAATATGTATCAGATGTACTTACCTACATGATATCCCCTGTGCATCCCAATTGGTCTGTATTTTTTCATTTTTGATGATTAGTTTTTTTGCCTTTCCGTTACAGAACAAACATTCTACTAGAATAGCATAGGTACAACGAATGCTACAAATCTAAATAATGTTCCACAGCTTGACCTTGCCCTTAAACTGTGTCACTCATACCCTGTCTGTGAGACTGGCCTGTTTGACTAGCGGCTGGTCACGGTCCATCTGGCTCTGAGAAAGCTGCTCCCTCAGGGCCCTGCTCTCCTCCAGCTTGCTGACCTCAGCGCTCTCTCCTGGGATAAGGAAACCGATCATGCATACAGAAGTGTCAATCTTACCACATCAGGTATAATGATAACTGATATCCAGCAAGGTAGATTTATTCAAGCTCTCTTTCCTACCAGCTGGCTGCTCTGCCAGGTTGCATGTGATGATCTGCCGGATGCGGGTGGAGACAGACGTGACACCGGACCCCTCTCCATCACCCTGAAGTGTCAGAGTCCTCTCTCCTGAGCTGCCATGAGAGTGAAGCAGAGACTCCTCCAACTTCTACAATCATACCAGTCACACATCACATAACTGAGCAGGACATGTCAACATGTCAACATAGGAAAAGCAAAAAGTTAATGCAATCAAAGATGGCTGGATTCCATTTATGCTAGCTGCTTTAGTTTCAGGGTCTTGGGTTAGGGTGTATGCTGGCTCACGACTGCCATGGTTTACTGGGACACTCAGTAAATACAACGGAGCCATTGTTATTATTATTAGAAATAAATGTCAAAGTTCAAATGTACTTGAGTAAGTACTTGTACACAATTATTAGCATCAAAATATATGCTACTTTAAGTACCATAATTATGCAGAATGGCCCATCTCACAATAACATATACCTTATAATTGCATACTGATGGGTAGTTACTTTCGTTGTTGAAAGAAAAACTTACAAACACAGTACTAAAGTTGTTAAACAGTGCTCGGTAACTAAATCACCTTAATGATAAGTTAGGATGTTATGCTGCTTTACACTTCTAATGCACTAGGCTTCTTTTCAGAGGGAAATACTGTACTTTTTAAGCGTTTAAACATGAACGACGCTAAGAGTGGACAACAGGCAAACAGTTGCTATGTTACCCATAGATACATATACTATACCGTATATATACTATCTATGCTATGTTACCAACCTGAATCACAGCCTCCAGTCTGGGCGAGTGGGCCCCGGTCTCCCGTTGAGAACTCATTGTCAAACTGGCCCAGCTTGAACAAGAAACTTCTCATTTGACGACCCAGAAAGCTTGCTGTAACGCTAACTCAGGTTAGATAAACCTAGCATGTCATTAAAATAATGTAATAAGACATAAAGAAAAGTCGTACGGAACTTAAACCTACATAAAGAATGGCTAGAGAGTTATGAAATCACTGCCATCAAATTTTAGCTAGCTAAGCCAAGAAACTTTAGGAGCCACTGCAGGCAAGTAGCAGTCGACGTTGCCCAGGTGACCACGCGCTTCCGGGCCGTTGCTATAGAAACAGAATGCTGGCTTGGGGTGTTTCCATGGCAGGGCAGACGCCATGACGGGTTAATGATATAATTTTATATATATATATATATATATATATATATATGTCCATGGTTAATGATCGTCAGGGTGAACACCGGTTCCCAAAGAGGATTTACTTTTCAGGAACACATTTTTATTAATAATTCAAACATTTCCAGTTCCAAACACTGTCATACTATGATAAATACATTGATTACACATTACATACTCTGCAAAGATTTAATAATTCAGAAGTACCATTCAATAACACAAAAGGAATTCAGATCTCAAACACATGATACAAAGTATACATAAACACCTGCTGAGGCCCTAAAAAACAACCAGGAATACCTGAGGATCATGTAGCACACTATTCTGGGGCCCAATGACACCCTGGGATGAACATGACATACTGCTTATGATAGGAACATGTCTCTGTAAAGAGGTTAGAGGCCATTATGTTAAATCTATGGGGAAAAGCTCAGACCACTGGGATGGATCAAGGAAGATGGTGCAGACTCCACTGTAGAACCAAAGTCTTGGCAGTAAGCACTCCACCTCCCAGGTGTTGCTAGTTCGGTTGTAGACCTCCACCTCCACACCGTAGTCCCCCTCCATACCTTTCCAATGGCCTCCAGTGACATACAGCTTCCCATCCAGCGTTACCAGGCCGCCGTTCTCATGGAGCATGTGGAGAAGCTGGACCTGTAGAGAGGGAAATGTCAACATATGGCTATAGCTATTAGCATTAATAAAAGGGATTGTATTGAGCAGTGATATAAGCCCACCTTCTGCCACATGTTTGCATCTGGATCATAAGAGTAGACTTTCTTAGTGTTGTCAGCAAGCAGATATATAGTTCCATCCACACAGACAGAACGAGGAGAGGACAAATACTTTGGGAGGAATGGGGAACAGATGCTGATCCAGCTATCTGTAAAAAACAAAAAACTAAACATGTAAACACATATAAAGGTCAGACAAATATCCATACTGAATTTAAAATGGTTTAGTTCTGCAAACTTGTTAAAAGGATATAAAGAAAAAAGAATGGTAATTTAAATAATAACTTTATTACCAGTCAACACAATAGGTGGGATAACATTAAGATGATACTATTAAGTAAAAGCTTTAACTGTGAAATGTTTTCTTTATCATCAAGAACTGATCAATAATGACTAACACTCAACTAAATATGTAAAAGACATGGGGAACCAGGGCGTCATTTAGAAACAAATACTAAAAGATGTGGTTGTATGGTACTGCATACATGAATTTAATATTGTAAATGCATTTCCAAAACATTTTTTTTTTTTTTTTTTTTTTTATTGTTGTAATTAATGTTTCAAATCTCTTGCCAATATAGATTTAGGCATGAGGTTTGCTTGGCTCATCCTTACCTATAACAGGGTTGTAACACTGCATGGCCAAAGCATTGTACTTCATAGCACACGAGCCAATCACATAGAGCTTCCCATGACACGCTGTGGCTGTGAAGTTCGTCACATATTTTAGGGCGGGGCATGTCAAGGCCCAGGTGTCGCTGTAAGGGTCATAATGCTCAACTTCAACACGATTTGACGTTGTACCTAAAGGAGGGAAATGTAAGTAGAATTATGCTCTGATAAATGTAAACAAATACAAATACAAATACATTTAAAGATTCGA
The DNA here is from genome assembly GCF_008315115.2 of Sander lucioperca. Taxonomy (NCBI): domain Eukaryota; kingdom Metazoa; phylum Chordata; class Actinopteri; order Perciformes; family Percidae; genus Sander; species Sander lucioperca. The sequence goes on from NC_050183.1 coordinate 11,377,579, forward strand.
GTTCATGGCAGCACAAACCCACATCTAAAATGCCCTGTTCCTAGAACCTGGCCATATTTGAAACTATTCAACCACAAAGAAGAAATGCTATCACAGTAGAGGTAAGCCATTAAGGGCAGATGAGCTGCTCAACTTTTCCATTGTGCTGCAGGTTTAAGGCACCACATGCAGGACTGTATTTATTTTTCTTACCTCCAATGACGTAAATCTCCCCATTGAGCGTTGCCGACGTGTGGTTAGTCCGAGGCCGGAGCATGGGTGCCACAGTAATCCACCTCCCCTCTCTTGTGATATACTTCCAGGTCTCTGTGGTGGACCAGGTGTTGGTATTTGAACCTCGCGAGCCCCCTGTCAGGCAGACAAGAACACTTTGTCAAAAGTCTGACAATGTTTTACATTCCTTACAAGAGAAATGAGTTCTGTTAAAAAACTGTTTATCATTACTTCTTTGCCTTTTGCCCCTCGAGTTTCTGTGTTGTATGTACTTCACTCACCTGTGACATACACATCATTGTTCAAGGAGACCATGGCGTAACCCCACTTGTTAGGGTTGGGGAAATTAGGGAGCTCATGCCACTGTTCTGCAGAGAAAAAGAAAAGGGAGTTAATGTTTAAACATCATTCAGAGAGAGAAAGTAGATACATGTTTTTTACAAATACAGTATGCCAAATGAAAAATGTATACAGTACCAGGGAAATTGGGCAAAGACGCACAAATGTCCTCAAGGACCATTTAAATGACAGTACACTGTAAGTCAAAGTTAGGTCGAGAAAGGAAAAAAACTGTTAAAAAATGTAACTATACTGGCAGAGCTTTCAACATTGTGGCTCGAGTTGTCATGCCTCAACATAAAACCAGAAATCTTAAAATGAGATGCAACAATCTTTTTGTGACATGAATGCTTTCTTCCAGCTCTGCACTATAAAACTCTCATTTGAGGAACTGAGAAGATGATCCAATTTTGTCACATCCAGACCACATTCCCACAGAGCTGTTTTTCTGTCAACGCTACATTTAACGACCTAGGACTCATCTGCCAAACTGTTGGGAAATGGATTCTGGACTTAAACAAACTTGAAATTTTGATGTGTGCAAAACCTGTTGTCGTACTTGTAACTGTGTTGTAAAAGGCACAGTTCCTATGCAGCAGTCTTTGCAGTCTTGGGTCTCTGTCCTCTTCATCTGAGTCATCTTCATCATCTGAGTCATCCAGTGAACGACCTCCCATTACCACCAGCACCTCTTGCAGGTTTGGTTGTGGACTCTGAGGGTCCAGTCTGTCTGTATTTTCTGGTGCCAAATCCATTTTCTAGAAAAAGTAAAAGTCATGATTGTTTTTGGAAATCTACTCAGATTGTGCAAACAAAGATAAGAGAGAGTATGAACTCACTAACCTCTCTGTGAATTTTTTCCACAGCCTCTCTGCAGCTGGGAGAGGCCTGCACCAGACTGTCCTTCAGCAGGGTGTCAGCCAGGTAGTCCAGGCTGAGCAGAGGGAGACGGGACAAGGTGAGGAGTTCAGGAAGGTGGCAGAGCCGAGACTCCTGGTGCCTGACCCATTTCAGGATGGCCTCCACACGGGTGCACTCTGTCCGGATTTGTAGTCCTTCGTCGGACAGGCAGGCAACCAACCTGTCCTTTCCCAACAGGAGAAACTCCTCACCTTGTTGCACAGCCTCAAAGTTCTCCAAGAGGAAGGCCCACGCTTTGGCCATCACCTCAGGGCAGCCATGGATCGCCCCAAACTCCAGGATTCCCAGACAGTTGGTTGCATCAATCTGGTGCTGAAGGTATCGGCTGCACACGGCTCTCACTGTCTGGAACTGCAGCTGGCTGGAGGTGCAGATCAGCCCCTCCACATTGCTCTGGTTGATGGTCAGTTTGCCTGTGTAGGCAAAGTCCAGCAAGCAGCTGAGTATATCAGGATCGACATTGTGAAGCTCCACACGTGCAGCTATGCTCTCCACAAAGTCCCCTGAGAACATGCTGTGGAAGTACGTGCTGCAGAGGGCCAACACGCCACGGTGACAGGGGAAGTCCCGACCGCCAGTGCTCAATGTTACATCGACCAGTTTGGGGTGAGAGCAGAGGGAGCGCAATCCCTCTAGGATGCTCTGAGGATGGGAGGACAGGCAGAAGTCCAGGTCATCCACATTGCGCACCATGGTCAACTTCAGTTTAAAATGGAAGCCAAATTGTCTTTCAGCAGGGATGGTCAAAAACTGAGTTCAAAGCTAACCTGTAAGTGTAGGAAAAAATACATTAATATGTAGAAGAAATCATTCTAAAAACCTGTCTAAACAATGTTTATTTTCCACAAAAGATCAGCAATAACTTGAAAAAAGTGGTATATGATCGGATATTTCTTTCATTTTACAATATATCATAAAATAAAGTGTGTTTTGTATTTTTACAATGGTACAAATAAAAAGGCCTAAAAGAGTTTTAAGTTTAATAGAAAAAAGTGCCTTGTCTTCTCAAAGGTGGAGTCTGCGTATCTAATCCAATACACTTTTGTCAAATTCTATCTGCTCACGGTCCTCTGTCTTGTACTGTGTGCACTGAAACCAAATCCAGTTTTTATCCACAGCCTTGGCTCTGTAAATGGGAAACAAACAAAGTGGCTTGGACTGAGCCACACAACACTATTCCATTGGCGCTCGTGCACAGGACAGGGCAGGGGGAAAGCCATGGCATACTGAAGGAGCACTGATGAGAGGGGTGTATTTGTTTGGGTTTTGAGTTCAAAAATGTACAATCTTTGTCCAGAATTGCAGACTCCACCAGAATTGCAGACTCCACCTTTAAGTGTGGCATCACTGTGTTGTAACAAGTCCTACAAAGTACTTTTGGCTCATGATTAGTATGATATACAGTTATAGTATGACTCTAATCTCCTCTGAAGGTCACAATAGATTACATTTCCTAAATACTGTTAAATGAGAAACCAACAACAAACTCACCACAGAAGCAAAGAATGGAAATAATGGCTCATCCTTCCAGTAAAAAAAGCAGTTTGTAGCAGAGCGGCTGGTAAGATCAACATGGAGTCGGCACCATGGCCAAACGCTTTTGCCATGTCACTGGGACAGGCTGCCTGTCTTTCAGCTATTTTTAGAACTGACAGTGACACTGTGCTGAAGTCAGATTCCAAAAAACAAGCATGGACACACAGCTGCTGTTACAGGCACATACTATTCTCAACAGGCCTGGAAGATAGCAAAGGAGATAAATGACGTAGCATCGACCTTTATTGTATGTTACAACAATTATTTAATAATACCACTATGCTGGACAAAGTGCTGTATGTTTATATAGGTGTTAAATTATGTGAGGTTTGATTAAAAGTGCCTTCAAATAGGTAAGAAATGAAAATATATAATGTCAGTGAAATATTGTCAGTGAGCACATACAATAAGGTGATAAATGATCGAGGAATCTATGAAATAAACTGGGCCTCTGCCTGCCACATCAAAGATTCTAGGTTGTGTTAAGATGTTTACTCTCAGGAATACACACTAGTACTACACACTAGTACTCAAGGCTCTCTGGCTTTTGTAATAGGGCTGGATTTGCTTTGCATCTGTTGCCAAGTTGATACCTGAGTTTGAATAGCAGTACCAAAATACCTACTAAATATCTTATATTACTAATAGAAACATAAAATATATATATTTTTTAAATTTAACAACAAAGTCCAAACTTCTGAAATGCTTTAGAGTTTAATGGTTTAACACAATGAAATACAGTATAAAATTTACAAAATTATAATTCAAATCAGGCAATATCTGATTAAATAAGTAAACATGAAGGCTGAGAATCTGGCTAAGCATTCGGTGCTAGCTTTCGGTACTTGGTAAACCATTACAGCACTTCAATTCAGTTCACAATTCAAACAGTATTTAGGTTTGATACCCAGCCCTAATGTAATCTAAACAATACAAATAAATTAAAAAAATGACACAAGCAACTACTCAAAATCAAATATCTCCGCCTCCTTCTCTTTCCAAAAAGCAAAACTGCGGTCGATGTATTTACAAATTTCTTCATTGCTAAAACTGGAAATGTCAGTTCCAGTCTGGAGCCCCGCCTCGTCAGGCGTGGGCGTCTGCACAATGACCTTAGGGACCTGTCTAACCTCTGGGAGGATGTGTTTCACCACTTTTACAGTGCTTTCAGACGGACTCACAGTATTTCCAAAGAACTTCACTTTAATGTCCTCAAAGCCGTCCTTCCACTCGCGGTTCCCGGCCTCGATGTCCTGTACGACAGCCTTATGGAAGTCTCTGACCAGCTCCCAGGGAAAGCTCCCCACATGGTCAAACACCTCAAAGCACAGCAGGTGTCTCATTTTGCGTTCGTCCACAGGCAACTCCAACTCCAGCATGTGAAAGTAGCCCAGCATGAAGAGATCCAGGGTCAGGTTGTCGTACTCCACCGGCATGCCGTCCAGACGAGGTAGGAACTGCTCTGGGGAGTAGAGGGCCTGCTGCCTGTGGAGCCTGTGGATAACACTGAATGGTTATTCAAGATGTATTAACAGTAGGCTGACACTAGTCTATGTCCACGGCGTTCCACTTCTGGGATGTCCTTCTTTTCAGCAGGATGTCCGTCCCCTTCCTCTTCCTTTGTGTTGGCGTTCTAACCTCTGGTGGATTTGTGAGGACTATGGTTAACTGCTCCTCAGATCTCTGCAGGGTAAATCCAGACAGCTAGCTAGACTATCTGTCCAATCTGAGTTTTCTGTTGCACGACTAAAACTACTTTTGAACGTACACACGTTCCACCAAAACAAGTTCCTTCCTGAGACTATTTAGCAGAGGCACCGTGGCTCCGTCCGGGGCTTAGCACCGCCCACGATGATTGTGATTGGTTTAAAGAAATGCTAATAAACCAGAGAACATTTTTCTCCCATCCCAGAATGCTGTGTGGACTAGTCGGACCCTCCTCCGCAGCGCCGTGGAGGAAGGCCTGGCTATGAGAGACAAGGCTGACACACAAATATTTGGCATTTGTTTTGCTGAATGACATCAATGATTAATTGATATTTTAAGGCTACTAATGGACAGCATTCCAAACCAGACCTTTATGCTGTTGAGTGGATACTTTTTAAGATGTATCGTGGACATTTAAAGTTATCACCACTCAATCACCACTGGGTTACTTTATTCAGCGATAGATAGTGACTTAACAGACATTTATTTAAATGAAAATTTTTTTTTTTTAGATTATTACTTTAAGCAATTGTTTTTTTATTTGAACTGAAACTGAACTAATCCTTAATCCTTTTTTTTTGACCACTTAAACTAAAAAGCTGATTTATAAGATGAAGTTGATATGGCAAACATGTTAGAAATGGTGGAATGTAACTGTACAATTACTCAACTGCTGTACTTAAGTCCAAATGTTGAGGTACTTGTACTTTACTTGAGTCTTTTCTTTTCATGCCACTTTCTACTTCTACTCCGCTACATTTCAGAGAGAAATATTGGACTTTTTACTCCACTACATTCATCTGTTACAGCTTTAGTTACTAGTTACTTTACACGTTAAGATTTTTGCACACAAAACACATGTAGTTTATAAAATATGATGTTTTATAATAATTTAAACTAACCAACAATATAACCTACAAGTCCAGCTGAGATGATTAGACCATTAATCACTATACTACAATAATGATTGACAGAACTGTTGGGATCGTTTCCAGATTCTAAAATGTGAGGCTTATTCTGCATTGAGCATACATTTACTTTTAATACTTTAAATACATTTTCCTGATGATACTTACATACTTTTACTTAAGTAACATTTCCAATGCAGGACTTTTACTTGTAACAGAATATTTTTACAGTGTGGTATTAGTACTTGTACTTAAGTAAAGGATCTGAATACTTCTTCCACTGCTGCATGTAGCAAACAATGTCCATTAGCAAACATTAGCATTCATTTAAAGTTGTGTTTTTGTCCAACTAACAGATTTAAGTCTGACTCCTTTTAGCTCTGTTTTTGTGTAAACTAAGTAGCTAGCCACTTGCTATCTTTGTCTGCTGTTGCTAAGCATGTAGCATGTAGCATGTAGAAAAAACTGCTGCCTGCTGCTGTAAAAGGGTTGATGACGCTGTGAGAGTAAACTAAAAGAGTAAATTAGCTGGCCCTAAAACTAAAATAATAAGCCACTATAAAAAGAGGCTAAGAGCTCCATTTGCCTTTCTATTAAAGCTATAGTGCACGACTATTTTATATTAATGAACGCCTGTTGCATTCAAGCCATTGCCAAAGGAGTTGATACAATCAGCTCCACGAAACGCTCTCTGGATTTCTCAGTATGGCTATGTTTATAAAATGGTGTGTGCAGCAACTCAAGTGATGTGTTTTACGTCACCCCTGTGATAGGACAACAGCAGCATTCAGCTTGGGAGACGAAGAGGACATAAAAATGACAACTACCTCTTCTAAAGAGTCCATCGTGTTTTTTTTAATCCTCCGTGTCCTCCTTGATTTGACGGGTTAAACGTTACCAGCAACTTTGTGGAGGAGGGGTGGGGGTGGTGCGTGATCACCGAAGGCCTGCGTCATGTGGATGTGCCGACAGTGTTGTTGTCATTACTTTGAATTCCTCAAGGGGGAGACGGAAACTACGCACTATAGCTTTAATTAACAATATTTTAAAATGTATGGACTTTCATTCAACTTTATTACTTTGTTCAATACCAGCTCAGTCATAGTAGTAGTAGTATTGTAGTATCATGTACCAAAAGGTTAAAGGTTATCACAGACAATGGTACGTTATAAAAAGTCATGCAGCCCTACCTGCGTATCTGTCTGGACGGGACACTGGAGATCATGCTCCTCCAGTTCCCCAGCATCTTGTTGACGGCACTTCTCTGCTTGAAGAAGTGTCCCAGAGAACTGTTCATCATCTTCGACTGGGCGCTCTCCACGCTGCCCCTGCGACCTGACCCAGATTTGTCGCCCATCCCCTGGTTTCCGCCACTCATCTTCCTCTCTGCTGCATCCTTGCTCTTCAGTGTCACAGTGTAGGCCGATTTCTTCCAGTGGCCTAAGAACAGCACGACTATACGCTCCTTTCTAAGGCTGGTGGACTCTACAACACCTGTAACATTTTCATCATGGTCAATGCCGGAGTCACGGTTCTTGTTTGTCTCTGGGGACGGACTCAAGACATTAGGCTGTTTGTCTGACTCTGAGGCCTCAAACTCTGGGGTAGAACTTAACACGACAGTCTCCGCCGCCTCATCTGACAAAGTTAAGTTCTGTGTCTCAAAAGTAGACTTCAAAGTCCTCACGGACACCCCAAACTGATGGATTTCATCCTCTATGCTCTCCCTGCGTACCCTGGTGGAGTTCTGTCTGTCTGGTGTCTGAGAGAACACGGTGATCAGGTCGGTGTTGGGCATCTTGGAGTAGGGCTGGTCTGTCAGGTTGGTCATGAGCAGAGACATGCTCTTTACGATGCCTGAGATGCGGCCGCACCACACAGGTAGGGGAACGTGACTTGAGAAGTTTCTAAACTGTGTGTTGACGGTGATGTTCACTATGGGGGCTGGCAGGATGTGCCTGAGCTCCTCGGCTAGGCGAGCGAGCTCCAGCTCGTAGCCCTCACAGTTCCTCTTGATGGAGACGTTGGCAATCTGCTGCTCCAAATAGATGAGGTCATCCTCAGTCAGCAGCTCACCAGAGGGCCCCAGGATAGCATTGTGGGCTTGGGAGTACCTCCAGCTGACTTTGGCATATCGGTTCCCATTTTCCTGTAAGAGAAGAGGCAAACAGCAGGCAGATAAACATGCAGGATGTCATATTCAAAGTTTTTTTTTTAACATTTCAAATGGCTTTGGCATGAGAGGGAAAGAGTAATGATGTAGAGTAATGATACAGTAAAACTGCGATCCAAACCTCAAAAATATGACTTGACTAGCAATGTGTTCAGTGATTTGTTATGTGCAATTAAAATTAAATGATGATAGAATTTCCAAGTGTTTTACATTTTTTGTCAGTAATGCAGATTTAGAAAAGCATCACCAAATCAGACCACAATTTTCGCTTTGCTCATAGTGGTCTGGTCATTTGTTTAGAATGAGATTTGAAGTAGGCTGGTCAACATACACTCTAACTGACTTTTTTAGGGCTGAAAACTACCAATTATCAAAATAGTTGCCGATTAAATTTCTGTTATCGGTTAATTGACAAACTTTTTCGACAGATTTTTTTTCTACCAATGTAACATCATTATGTAAACCTGTGTACATGTACACTGTGCAGTATCTGCTGGACTCAACCGATTCACATTGAATGTTTTCCAGACTACAATGATGTAGCTAAAACTGATCATGACACTCCCCGAACCTGTGCTACGTAAGATTGAGATGACCCTGTTTAATCTATGGAGATATATTACCTTCCTCCTCTGATCCTCCTCATCCAGCAGCCTAGCCTGCAGCTGTCTCACCATGACTTGCCTCTTCCACTCAGCAATGGGGCAGCCTCTCTCATCATGAGTGGGCACCAGGTAGTCGATGTCCGACAGGTTGGCCTCCTCAGTGGGCAGGACCACCATCTTGTTCTGCACAGACACTGCATTTTAGCTAAAGAAAGGAAGGATGTACAAACTGGGAAAGCTTACTGCACTTACTGCTTGTCCAGGGAAAACGCCTGATAATCCTGATTGTTTTAAGGATTTAATGGAATTCATGTTGCCAAGAAGTTTTCTTTCACCCAGGAGGTTTGCATCAGGAAACATCGTCTTATCAGCAGAGCGAGTTATCTCGCTCCCAGCAGCCTTGGGCTGATTGAAACCTTTAATAACTGAAATACAAATCAGAAGTGTCTGTCTTACTCACTCTAATGTAACCATTACATAGTAATAATAACAATAACAATAATACACAGTCTTAGTAAATAGAATGATTAAATTAAGATTGAATAAGATAAACAGAACTGGTTTTCTCACCAGATGTGAGACCACCAATTTGAATGTTCTCTACTCTGTGGACAGCGGTTGTTATCTCCGGCTGGGTAGGTGTGGATGAAGCAGAAGGTAAAGGAGGTGCAAGAGGGGGCTGAGGGTATCTCGCCTGCGGGGAATCCTCACTCTCAGGTTGCTAGTTTGGACAAAAAAAGAGGCATGGCCCGGTTGCTTTGGGTTGTATAGGTTAACTGTGAAGAATGGGAAACGTGGTGAAAAACTGAACTCAGCATTTACCTTTAAACTATCCATGGTTGGGTTACTGCCGTAAGTGTCTGTGCATGTGTCACTCAGGCAGCCGTAGTAGTCCTCCCTGCTGCACTGCAACAACACAGCCGGCTTGATCTTCAATTCTTCCTCCACTGGAGCAATTACCTCGATGGGATTATCTGCGCAGGCTGTCTGCAAACATCACCGTTACAAAGACCCAATATTATGAAATGTGACAAAAACTCTGTTTTGTGATCCATACACCTCCACATCACAAATGCCTTTGCTACTGTTTTTGCCTTTATCAAAAAGCAGGTAACAAACGGTCCATGCTGATTGAGTCAAATGTTGTGTCCCTCTGCATGCTGTCACACAGTGAATGAGCCAACACACAACAGAAACAGATTTATAGATATTGTTTTTGTACATTTCAACTTTTTACTTTCTGAACACCGTACATCCTTATAACAAAAAGCTATTAGTCTGGACTTTTAGTTCTACCATTCACAAATATATATTTATAATATTTTTATTGTTTTACAGGAAATAAATTCCCTTTTTATTTGTTGTCAAAGTCACAATATTAACAGGTACATAAAGGTAAAGGAATAAAATATGTATTTAGTTCTGTCCAAAGGTAGGAACATACAGTATATGGCAGAAATAGAGCATTTACAGATTGTGGGAGATAGAAGTGTAGATTTAGGCAGTGTAATCAATCACACTATTATTCCTATATTATATAGATTTATTTGGATTGTTTTCTACAGGTCAATATGACAATATGATGTAGGTGTAAAGGGAGTGAAGTATACTGTATTAGGCTAAGCATGGAAGTAAGAGTTAGATTGGCTTTGTTTTTTTAAATCATCTGTACTGTACATTATGCCGGTGAAACCATTTTTTTTTAAATTCGGTAAGGAATTGTAAGAAATGTAAGAAATAGGTTAAATGAAATTAATAAAACTTCTAGTTTGAAACAAACACATTAAAACATTTTAAAGCCTGAAGACATGCACTATGAAAGACAAAAGAACCAAACAAGCGCATGGAATAGTAAGCGACCTTGAATAATTGGCAGCCTTTCACACCACTCTAGGGAGGATGTATGGAAACATTTAGATCCCCTTTAATGAACCTGCATTGTTCTAATGCACTCCATGCAGAATGCATATCAAATTCAGCTCTCCAAGGACATTATTATTAACCAAAACATCAAAGGCAGCCCTAATATGCTGCTGCATGCTGTTGTGCTTTGTGTCCGTGAGGTGGTCCTTGCCATTTCCTCTCACACAGCACTTTGATGTCCAACAGCACGAAATATGCTGTGACACTGCTCAGGCGGAGGAATTAACTTCCCCGAAGTTGTGCAATCCATAAATAGATAAACTATGGGGCTGGGAAAAGGGGAGGGGGAGCCTGATTCCTTTGTGACCCTTCTCGTAACAGTTCAGTGTCCTAAAAGCTATGATGAACCGGTCCGTGTGTGTTTAATTAGACCCAGTGGCCAGAGAGCATTTGGTTTTCATCAGCACCACATCACAATTGCCACGCAGATATACTGTAGTTAGCCTAGCCCTGTTTTGGCCTGGATCTACTCTCCCTCTATCAAAGACCACAAAGAGTCCCGATCCCTGCAGATTAGGAGCCAAGAGTTAAGAAACAGCTACTCAGTGCTGCCTCATTGTCGGACATGCCGCACCAGTAATCTGTGGTCTCTGTGGGTCGAGCCACGAGAGGGTTTAAGCATTTCAGAACACCATGTGTATTTAAAAACATGTCTTGTAATTCTGGAGTCAGTCATTAAAACAACCTGCTTCCACATGAAATATTCACGTTCTTAGTGATAAATTGCAATGTGGAATGTATACAGCGGGTGAACATTATACACAGAACACTATAGTGTAAATACATGTCCACTCACATGTTCAAATACTCTCAGGTTTCCCGCAAGAAGGTAAATGCTTGAGAGGCTAACTACTGACGTGCACAATGTTTTTGCCAAGATTTACAGCTTTTTTGCACAGAAGACAAATGACAATATTGATCCACTTCATAATGGAACATTGTTAACAGCTACTGGATCAGAAAACTATATCTAGAAACAGTGCAGGATTCAAAAAAAGGAAGAAAAAAAATCAACAATGACAACATACAGTACCATAGTAAGGTCATGTGCCTGGAATATTAGTCATGCCTAACCGTAAGAGGCCACAACTGATCAGAAAATAGGTTAAACATTGCCAAAACATCTGTTAGCTAGGGCTTAAGAACTTACAAAACTTTCCTTTCATTATACACAACTAATTACTCAGCATGTCATGTCACTTATGAACAAATGCTCAAGGAAAAATAAAGTAATGTAATAAAGCATAAAGAGGAGTAAAAATAAGCAAAAGCAGCACAGACAGTACAAACTCTGGTGGAAATGATCTATAAACCAACCTAAAGCCTACTAACCTTGATCTGTGCACTCTGGTACGACTGAACGGAGAAACTCCGTAGGCAACGACTCGTGCAGCCAGGTATCTGGAGCAGTCGCTCCGTGACGAGGATGTGACACTATCTTAAGATCACCAACCACTTGTTTGACACCATCATCAGCATCTCTGCCAGTAGCCAAGGGTCGCCAGGCAATAAACAATAAACTCTGATCGGAGAATGCGGTTAATAATTAAGGGATAGGATAGGGTGGCCGGTAGTGTCACTGGACAAACCAATGGCCATGTTGTTGCACGAAGGGAAGTATCAGCGGAAGACTTGTCAAAGCAGCTGGAAAAGAGACATTTTATCCATACACGTTCAGGCGTTTTTTTCCACTTGAGACAATTGAACAGAGGAGTTAATTCATCAAGCTTTTTTGTGAGGGTGGGGGTACAAATCTACTTGAGATGGTTTGTAAACTGTGACAGTGGAAACACAATGTGACAGCAAAAGCTTAAATAGATGGGTTTGATTGTTAATGTGAAAAAGCTGACAACAGCAAACAGAAGATTTTAGGACTATGATAAAACCGATGCATATCAGCATCTTTGAAATTTAAAAACAACAGAGATGGCCATTTAGGGCCGCGACTGACGATTAGTCTTTAAAAGTGAGAAAATAGTGAAAGATGACCATTTCAATTTTCCAAAACCCAAATACACCTATTAATATAGGTTTTTACATTTAATGTTTAATGTTGTAGAAGACAGCATGAAGAAAATCAGCAAATATGCACACCTGAGAAGCTATGAACGGTGAATTTTTGGCATTTTAGCTTTAAAAAAATGTAAAACGATTATTAAAATAGTTGCAAATTAATTTTCTGTCAATCAAGTACTCGATTAATGGATTAATTATTGCAGCTCTACAATTAATACTAGATTTTAACACCTTGGCATTTAATACTTTTGACAAGTAGAAAATGTCTGTAGAGAGTATTACAAGGTGTATGGGGATAGGATCTAGATTTTGTAGTTCTGCAAAATATCTCCCCATCTGTGATACACATGCAACTGGGATGCAGCCAGGCTTTATAAGATTGAGACAAATCAACTCATCTGATCTTCAGATTATTTTATCTCTGACAAAATAAAGAACACAATGAGTCTATCAGATGCTCTCTGGTGATAATGTTGATTACATAATTTATAAATATTAAAAATAAAAGCCATTAAAGCATGTGTTTTGTTTCTCATTGCAAAAAAACAAAGAGGAAATCTTGACAAAAACAAAAACACGGTGATGAATTAGACGGCAAAGTGTTTCTTCTGTCTAAAAATACAGTATAGTTGGGTCTAATGGCTGTGAATGGAGAACAAAAGCCTCAAATGTGTATGAAGTAAACCTCACGCCACACACTGTTTATTTGATTGCAGCTGTTCCTGAGATGCGAGAAGAGGAAGAGCGGTTGACAGCGCTGAACAAGTCTGACCTCGCTGTGAGTGATCCAAACATGCGAAGAGGCCAAATACACAGCTCACCCTGCTCAATGTCCCAATCCATTTAGCTTGCTGCTCGGAAATGAGATTATCTGACTGACACTTTAGAACCAATGAAACCTGTGATCTCCGCAACACTTTACAAACTTAAAACACCACCACAAATGTAATTAACACATGTCTACTTGTACAGCTCATCTGCGGTAGGTTTCAAAGCATTACATAGTTTGTTTTCCAAATATTATGAGGATTTAAATCATAAAAAGGCTATTTGAGGTTCTCTATCAGATTACCTCTATGTTCACATCAAGCCTCCATCTGTGTGTCCAATTAATATGCTGCCAAGAAACCAAATACATCATTCTGTCATTACCAACATTACACAGTATCCAAAGGTGACAATCATAGCACTTCCAAATCCCTGGAAAAAAACATGACACACAATCAAACGTTTGTTTGAAGCCAATGACATCCTGCTCTCCGAGTCCACAGAGGGATAGAGTTGCCGGTTCCAGGCATCAGAATGGTGAAAACGCTGAAACTTAAGCTTGTGGATCTCATAACGGGCTCAGCCCATGGGCCCTCCACCTGAGCCGCTGGAGAGGGGTAACTGATAGGCCCTTAGCTGGCTGCGGCTGCGGCTGCGTTCGACGTTGCAGCGGCCCCTGCGCTAATTAGGTCCCCATTGTTGATGGGAGAGGAGAGCTCAGCAGCCACGCCTCGCTGGCTCCCTATCATCATCCTCTTTATGTATGAGTGCTGCTCTTCTCTGCTGACTTATTAATGGCTTCTTTTGGCCGACAGCCTTCTTTACTCTGTGTACATCGCTGTGTAGTGTGCGCTATAGGCGGCAAGTGAAGTGTGATGGGAAGAAACAAGGAGAGGCTGCAGGTGGACAGCTGTGAGGCTTTAAGGTTCAACAGGTCGGCTGACAGAGTGGTCCCCATAGGCATTTTCAATTAACAGTATAAGCTGTTTCCTATTTAAAATCAACTCCACAAGCTCAAATTTCAGTATCAGTATAAACTGTAATCCTCTAAACCTAATTATTATGTAGCTATTTAAAAGAAAAACAAATAAATCAAGATATAAACAGGCTGGACACAGCACACTAACTGTTTGAGTTAAATGTAGGCCAGTTTTTTACTGCATTGACCCCTGACTTGAACAGGCAACACCAGCATAAACAATGTGCTAACACTAAAATATTCATCAATCACATTAAGGAGTGTTGTGCTCTCTGCAACTAAACAAAAGAAGTGTTCTCGGTGGCAAACTGAGAAGGAAACAATCTCCTCCAGCACTCACGCCACCATCACTTGTAATGCCCTATTAAACACAAAGACAATCATCCTCCACTTTCTTAGTCCTCTTAAACTGAGAGCATAGCAATCAGGCGGAGTGGAAGACAACAACGCTGGAGAAGGACAGGTCTGACCTGCATGAAATACATGTCGCAAATTAAGAAAATGATTCACCGAGGTTCCAAGATCTTCCAGATGTTGACTGCACATCCCAAACTAGCTTTGATTTTCATGCCAAAGTAAACAGCTGGGCAGTGCTGACACAAAGACAGGACACAAAGCAGGAAAATGTGTTAAATAAAATATTCTGTAGGTGAGAGTGAGAAAGCTTACATTTTTCTGCACAGCACAGAGATATCTGGCACATTCATGGTGTCCATTGTACTCTGCCAAGTCGGCTGCTGTGAAGCCATCAACATCACGATCTGAAGGGTTCGCTTGATTGGCCAACAGGATTTTACAGCACTGAAAGAAAAAAATAGAACACTATAGTTGAACAAGACACAGCAATATGTATAAAACATTGCTTTATGAAAAACAGTTTAGTTTATTGAGAAAAGATAAGACAAAAAATATAACAAGAACAACAAAAAACTAAAGAAAAAAGTTGCGTCCAACCTCCAGCTCTCCATTCTCTGCAGCATCATGAAGTGGCGTCCCTCCCCAGTAATCCTTGATGACCTTTGACCCCATGTGAAGCAGCCTCTCCAAGATACAACAATGCCCTCTGCTGGCAGCAAAGTGCAGAGCAGTCGCTCCATCTCTGTCCTGGCAGGACAAGCTGACACCAGTAGTGGTCACCTATTTGGGGTTAATGAAAAAACATCAACGTGGTGAAATAAAACATAAACTATATCTAGGAAGCAAGTTGTTTTGCTTCTCTACTGACCAGCCACAGCACCACAGCTTGGTGGCCCATGTGAGCAGCAGCATGCAGGCAGGTCATGCCATCGTGGGCCCTCAGGTGGACGTCAGCACCGCACTCGTTCACAAGGTACTCTACAACATGCACGTGCCCTTCCTGGCATGCCAGATAGAGCAGGGTAGCACCGGTGACAGTCTGGTGGTCCACACATCTGTAGTCCAACAAGGAGTTACTATCAGCCATTAAATGCTTTAAAACATGTTGTCAGTAGTGGGACCAATATCGTAAATTCTGCCTGATACAAAGCACCAATTTAATATGTAGATGATTTATGATGTTAAAAAAACACGTGGACCGATATATGTTTTGGGTTATTTTAGCCATAATAGGCTTCTGTTCAGTTGAGTGTGACATTCAGAATTCTACAAAGAAGCCTTCAAGGATACACAAAAAGGAGATAAAATGTTTTTCAAAAAAGTATGTAAGTATCAGGACAAGTACATACAAGTGTTTTTAGACCTCTACATCAGCAACAAGCTTCTCACCAAAACTCATCACCAAACACATGGTGGTAAAGCAATGAAATATATTATATCTTCATTGTTCTTGGTTTTTTACCGGCATTGGTATTGCGTGAAATGTTGAACAAAATGACTGAATACTGAATATCAGCAAAAACCTCAGTATTGTAAAACCATAATAAGCAACACGAATATAAGCACCTGAAGAGTGTAACGTGTGGAAAAACGTTAAAATGCAGTGCGGAGTCTCTGGGAATAAAAACATCACATGACCCACCCTAAAGCTGAAATTCATACCATCAAGTATGAATACCATGCAATGATTCTTCTGTTGGTAAATGTACTGATTCTCCAGTGCTTGCTTTGTTTTGAACTGACTTTATTGGTATTTTAGCCATGACATACAACCCGACAAACCGGGACAAGCATCTCCAACTACTGGTTTATGTGTTTTATGATACTCCATCGCATAGGTGAATATACAGTACGTAGTAATGATATCCAGTGGTGGTACATTTACTCAAGTACTGTACTTAAGTACAAATTTGAGGTACTTGTACTTTACTTGAGTCTTTTCTTTTCATGCTACTTTCTACTTCTACTCCGCTACATTTCAGAGAGAAATATTGTACTTTTTACTCCACTACATTCATCTGTTACAGCTTTAGTTACTAGTTACTTTACACATTAAGATTTTTGCACACAAAACACATTTTATACTAATTTAAACTACCCAACAATATAACGGCCTACAAGTCCAGCTGAGATGATTAGACCATTACACACTTACAGAGCTCCACGTGAGCACGGGCTTTTATGACTGTCAATATAGCCAGCATCTAACGTTAGCTACTCCGCTGTGCTGTGGAGTAATGTCTGGCTATGTGAGACGAGTGTCTAGCAACATTGTTGTGGATGCTGCGGTCTCAGCCTGGCAACCTCCGTGAACTTTGAGTCTGAGGAGGAGGGGAGACGACTCCAGTATTTTGAATTTGTACTGCAGTAACTATTTTAAACACTAGCTGTCAGTATTACATATTGCACCTTCAACTAACGAGTAATAAATAAGTAGTTGGCTGAATGTAATGTTGAATAAACAGTTGACGTAGCTTAGCTAAAAGTAATAGATAAAGGGTTGAAATAAGTTGCTAAAAGTAATAGATCAAATAAATTTAAATAGCTAAAAGTACTGGATAAAATGTTTTTTATTTAAAGCTAGCTAAGCTATACTGGATAAATAGATGGAAACAGTACAAAGCTAGCTACTAGCTAACAGTACAAATAGATAAAGCTTGCTAACAGTACTGGATAAATGGATCAAATAGATGAAGCTATACCTATGGATGAATTCTCCCACTCCAGGTAGTATATGTTATATAGTACCGATGCAAACTACATCAGACAAAACATTTTGGGAACCATTCTAAGCTATGAGAGACTGGCCACTGTCAAGTTATGGTTGGTTGGTTTTTGTCAGTTATGGTATGGCTATATAAATTATGATTTTTTTCTTTGAAAGCTTATCATTCTAGCTCACCTTACGGTAACCTGAGCAGACGGTAGGTTCCAGTTGTGTGGCTGATAGAGTAAATGGCTCTAATAGTGGGACAGTAGGCTTCTTTTCTTCAATTTTAAGTTACATTTGTTGAACTTCCCAGAGTTCTTGTTTAGCCTTCGTTCAAATAATAGTTTGTTAATAAACACATAGTTTTAACAGTCTATGACAAACACCCACATCTACTGGGGCGGGACACTACTGTATTCAGGTGTGACCTCCGCCATATTTCAAAGAACAATCAGTGATTGCTGTGAACTCACCCAGGTGCCTGTTGAATAAGGACTTTTAAACAGGTGAGGTCTCCGTTGGCTGCAGAATAGTGAGCAGGTACAGCTCCACAGTTTGTCTCCACCTCGGCTACTCCTCCACCAGATAGCAGCCACTTAATGACCTCCACACACCCAAACCGGGCTGCGAGGTGGAGGACAGTGGCACCAGCAGCATCCCTATCCTGGAAACATTATGAAGATGAAGCTTGATTTAGACTAATTGAACTCCTCTACTATGAAGGTTTATTGTAATAAACCCTTGATTATCAAGTTACGTCAAAGGAGTTTCATTACTGATATGTACACAAGATGGTGCAAGATATTAAACAGGTATATTTATTTTCCAAAGCTACAGTAGGGATTCTTGTGAGGACTAACAATTAAGATATTTGGGGGTCTCAATTAATAATCAATAAAATACCATAAGAAGAAACACTGTTTTCTTTAAGGATTCTGTAAATTCAATGGAAATGGGCATGTATAACTTTGAGAAGCAGAGATGTATGTAGACTTGACTCGATACTAATAGCTAGTTCAGTGAGAGCTCCCCTCAAGCATCTGGACGTAATTACCCTTGCTATATAATACTAATGGATACCCAGTAAGTCAACACCATATGATGTAATCAGCTGGTAATACATGGTGTACAGTACCTTTTACAGCTGCAGTGATGTAACTATACTCTGGGATCAGTTAGATGACCATCTAAAGCCATCGCCTGAATTCAGACTCACACACGATGGAGTCGGTAGAAATTGTGGCATCTCTCCAAGGCATTCGAGCTCAGGGTAGGTTTTTCCTTTTCACAGTGGATTCATTTACCTCAATGTTGCAGCCTCCCACGTCTACCAGCCATTGTAGCTCCCGGATGTGGCCTGTAGCTGCTGCATCATGTGCTGGTGTGGCCCTGTTCAATGCCCGGGCATCAGCTGCCAGCCCCAGCTCGCTCACCAGGAACTGCAGGCACTCCAGGCGTCCACACCTTGCCGCGTGGTGCACTGGGCCTGCACCTTGAGCATCAGCGATGGCAGGTGAGAGGTAACCAGAAGATGCCAGCTCCCTCAAGTTTGCAAGATCCCCTGCTCGAGCAGCCTGGATGGCCCGATGAAGCACCATGCCCGGCTGCTATGAGTAGGTTATGGCACACAGAACAAGCTCCCTGGAGCTCTTTGGCTCCCACCAGGGTACCATCTCTTTCTTGCTCATGCTCAACTCTCATTCAATAACAAAAACTCATGCACTCATTGCCTCTTCCCGAGCCAGGAAAATGACACCCGAGCGGCGGCCAGCTGGCCAGCATGGCTATTGGGGAGAGAGGAGGGGGTCAGAGCCAGTGAGATAGAAAGGTAATGAAAGACGGGTGGAGGTGCAGAACTTGTGGCCTCCTGCTCTCCTTTGTGTGGCAGTGACCATATGCTGGCACACGCACCAACGCTTCACTGGAGATGGGGGAACTGAGGCGGCACGGAAACTTAAGTAATGGGAGAAGTCAGAGCCAAGGCATGCTGGATTACAATGAGTGTCTGTGTTTGTTTTTTTTACAACTATTTTAAAAATTCATCTCAGTGGGGATGACTAAACAGATTATCAATTTGCAAGATTATAATCTACATATATTTTATAGTTAATTAGTGAAAAAATATTAAAAGTGTATCTTAATATTTTATTTCAATAATGCTCACACATGTTGCCCCGACTCCAATTAGCTGATTAGCTACTTACATGACGTGATGGAAGCTGAGTACAGTCATCTCTCCAGAACACCACCCCTCAGGTCGCTTCAAGTTCTTCCCTTTTATTATTTATATTAAATATTTCATCCATTTTACATGATCAGTTAATGTAACAATAAACACAGATGATGTATTTTTAACATCCGTATTTGACCTACATGATTTGACCTACAGGACTGTCTAGGCACATGAAGGCTGTCAGTCCATTTCTTCCAGCAGCTGCACAGTTTCCCTCAGATCTTCCACAACTGCATCCACATCTGCTTTGGTCGTCCCCCTGCCAACGCTCAACCTCAAGGCATTAGCTGCCACCTCTGAGGGGACACCACAGCTCAGAAGGATATGGGAAGGCCTGATGGACAGACAGAGTGAAGTGCAGGGGAGTTATGCAACCTGATCATTATGGTGTCTGGATGAAAGCATAACAGGTGAAAGAGGGCCTCTTTTACCTGTTTCCACTGCCTGAGTGGCAGGCGGCACCAACGCTGGCCAACAGCCTCCTACAGTTGGACAATACTCTCCAGCCTAAAGCAGGAGAGAGAGAGAGAGAGAGAGAGAGAGAGAGAGAGAGAGAGAGAGAGAGAGAGAGAGAGAGAGAGAGAGAGAGAGAGACATTGAAAGCCTTTGTAGTGTCCAAACAGCCCTGTGCAGGTCATAAACTGTCCCTGACAAACATTGGTGTAGGGTTAGAGGACAGTGTTTTGGATTGGCAGACCAGACCAGACATAGGACAGAGACGGAGGAGTCATGAGATCACCTTGTAATGTTGGGCCCAGGATGGACACGTTACATGTGTTAGGGAGCATATCAGAGCCAGGGTATTGGCTGTTGAAGTGGATCTTGTCTTTAAAGACGGCCTGAAAAGAAAACATACTGATGGTATGCTTTTTTAATGCATAAAGCATTAAAGGGAAGCAACAGAATAACGCTAATGTAGGTTATAATGTTTTAGTCAAAGAACAAAAATACCTGTGAACCATAGTCACAGTACAGTTCAAATGAACTCAGTCACACTATAAACTGATATTACTATTGACATATATCACAGTCACAATGAGAATGTGACATTTTCCATCTCTCTAAATGGATTCAAACTTACCTTCAGTCGTTCCTCCAGGTAAAGTTTGGTACTTCGCATATGACTTTCATAATCTGACAGATTACAGGTCACTAGTTCTGCAGCCTAACAGACACATAATAAATCAGTCACTACAAATGAAACATAATATGACATTTTTGGTGTCTAAATAAAGAAACAATATCAATGGTATTTAGGCTACAAGTTGGTCACTTTCATCAAAAATTACTTTTTGTCATATTTGCTCAAACTGTCACTATATTCTGACAGTACTACATGAATCAGATCATCTGTGAAACGGATACAGCTGCAGACAACACTGGCACATAGTAGGTCTGGTTATGCTATCCATTCGGAGGACGCGTTCTACACATGGGCAATAGAGCGCTATGCTACCACTTGATTTTTAAATGTAAGAACTGATCATGTATTTTTATTTAGTACATTAGCAACTATTTTAATGTCTCAATTCAATAACACAACAAGCTACAGTCTAAAGATGAGCAGTGATTTTAATTGGCAAACAGTCTAAACATTTTCAGCTTCATATAGTATAGAATCACAACTGCTATGCAAAAAGCTTATTGTTAAAGATTTGTAACCAACTGCCAAACTGCTTTGACAAGGCATTAATTTCCACACTGAATTATGCACAATTACATCAGGAAGCTAAAACCTCCTTTAGACTAAAGAATTCCACATCCAGAGCAAGAAACATACCTTTCCCAGACCAGCAATCATTGGTGTGTTTTCTGTGCTGTAATTTTCAGAAAGACAGAAAATAGACCCTTATATTTAGATTGTTTAGATTGTTAAATGCATATTTGGTACTTTATTGATTTTTCCTCAAGTAAGACAATGTATTATGTTACCCTGGTCTGAAGTTTCTCTCCTGTCCTCCTCCAAACAGCATGGGATACAAAGGTGTCCTGGTTCCAGGGCCGTTCACATACAACGCACCAATCCGAGGGGCGTAGAACTAGAAATGTTACAAAACCTGTCAATAACATGTATTATTAACCTATTTGTGATGCCAAATAAAGATGTTTTATACAACAGATGCCTGACCTTGTGTCCCACTATGGTGAGGTAATCCACTCCCAGTACACAGGCATCTACTGGGATTTTCCCCAGAGCCTGAGCAGCATCAGTGTGGAGCAGGATCCTGAGCCGATCCTTCTGCTTGTTGACAGAGTTTATTCTCTGGCAGATCTCTTGGACTGGCTGACATTAGATAAGGCACATTAGACTGCACACAGAGCTTTTTGTTTTAACATTGGAATTATGTCGATCCACAGAAGGATTTATCAGCTTCATCAGCACCTACTTCACCTTCGAAAATTGACGGATTGTTCTACTCTAACATCTTTTATGATAATCAAAGTAGAATTTCTCTAACAGCAGTACTGAGAGTACTAAGAGATACATTTACAGGTGACCCTAGAAGAGTCTATCTCTATCTTACCATGATGACTCCTGTCTCATTATTGGCCAGCATGATAGAGATGAGACAAGTGTTGGGACGCACCGCAGCAACGATATCCTCCACCTCCACACAGGCAGTCACCTTAGACACAGGCACATATGTCACATCTGTGACAAAAACAGTTACCCAAGCAAGTCAAGAAAGGGTATACATGTAAGGAAGCTACTATAGAATACAGCTGTTAAAATAAAGTCTGATATCTTAAATTAAAAAATATTCTCCTGGTATTAATCTGAATAACATTTTACAGGATGGTCTCCTACCTGCCTTGCCATCTTTCTGTAGGTGCTCAGCTACTAGTTTGACGGAGTCATGTTCCACATTTGAGGTGATGATGTGAGGAAGATCATAGTTTCCATTCTGGTGCCCTTCACCTTGCTCTGCAGCCCTGCAGCTTCTTCTGAAGTGCTCTACAGCAGTGTGAAGCACCAGGTTATTGGCCTGAAAGAACATTTGTTTGCTATGAACCACCATTGCATGCAATGATACCACTATTCTGCACAAAAATATTTTCCAACATCACACAAACCTGTTGTAGCTTTTAAAAACCAGAGCAAAAAAGTGCACCAACAGATTGATTACCTCCGTTCCACCTGATGTGAAAATGATGTCTTCTGCTTTACCTCCAACCATTCTCGCCACACTCTCTCTGGACTGATTAATTATGACCTTGGCTTTAGCACCTAGAAATAAAATTGACGTATACAAAAAGAACTTTATTGTTTGCACGCTGAGATTTCAACAGGGAAAAATAGGGGAAATCAGCATTAACTGCTTTCCGACCAAGTAGTTAGAGGAACATAGTTACAGGAACAGTCCACTTCTAAAGAGATCTACTAACTACTCTCCCCCAAAACTGGTTTTCCATTTGCATTCGCATTGGCCAAGTGGCCATAGGAACTGGTAGGAGGGGTAAGGGAGTGATGTAAGCACGGCAACGGTCTATAGGGTTAAAATCAGAAAACAAATACACCAAAAAAAGCATGAACTAAATGTAATCTAATGTATATAGCTTATGTGTCATAATTTAAACAAGTCTCCTGAAGAGAAACAGGTATCTCTCTCTCCCCCGCTTCTGCCTGCTGCGCTGTGGACGTGTGTGTGTGTGTGTGACTGTGTGTGTGTGTGTGAGACGGCCGGCCAGCGAGGTGGAGTTTAACTCCGAAAAGACTAATCTTATGATGGACATGTGTTGATATTTAAACAAACGAACCGTCAACGGCGAAATAAAAGCCTCTTATTTACGAGAGCGGTCTGAGAGACCTCCAGCTTACAGCGAGGTCTCTGAGCATGACTGGCCCAGCGACGAGCTAGCGGCCGGGGCAGGCGCCTGCTGGCTGTCGCCTCACTTCATGGAGCTTCTCAACTCTGAAAACTTTGAAGCAAATTGTCAATTCGGCATCAATTTTCACAAGACTGCCTATATTCGAAATCTAAACAGTTCATTTCTCTCCTAAAATGTTGTCAGAAGTGAAATTAGTGATTGTTGAAATTGTTAAAATTGTCCCGTTGTTGGTCTGTCTGTACCGGAAACCCGACCCTCGTTGATCTAGGTTCATATGCTGAAAAGGGAAAAGAGAAAAGACCCTGCCCTGAAGTAGGAGCTAAAGGAGTTACAGGAACTGCGGCCAGAGGGACTTAATAATCCTCAAATTGGTCCAGTCGGAACACGAGAAAAAAAGGGTTCTAGGAACGTTATGTTCTAGGAACTGCAAAAACCCCTCCGGTCGGAAAGCGGCTATTAGCTTACTGACAGTAAATTAATTTACACACACACACACACACACACACACACACACACACACACACTCACAACTTGCTTTCCAATTCCAAAATGAATTTAGAGTAATAGCATTTTGATTAAGTTTAAGTGTTCTTCACCTGCTATATAATTGCTACTGGGGTTTCCCCAGGCATCCTGGAGGGCTTCAGAAATGGCTCGGATCACTTGTGGTTCCAGCGGAGACGTGGCGTTGTAATCCATGTAGATCCTACATTACATTAGGTACATTGGAGAGAAACTTTCTCTCATTTTATGTTTAAGCCGATATACTATACATCAAGAGCAGTAAAAATAATCTCATTAACGACATGACCAATCCAAATCAACCCTTCCTACCTGTCTCCACTCATTTCAGAATAATGTTGACAGGTATGGCCAGTGAAGGTGGGACCTTTTACCGTGGTGATGTCATCAGACGCTCCTAGGGAGACATAAGACATTTAGCAGAATGTACATTTATTAGTCAGGCAATATTCCCAGTAAAAACTAAATTCACTGGATTTCTAATTAAACACTGTATAACTCTTTACAGCAAAGCTTTTATTTATATCTCTCCACTTTTTAATTAGTGAGGGCTGCATTTATTTTGAAAGCACTGCGTGAGTTTCAATTCCAATGTGTGTGTGTGTGTATATATATATATATACTATATATATATATATACATAGTATGTATAGTATAGTATTAATCCCAGCAGATGTAACTGAATCTTGATGGATTAAAGGTAGTGTCAACTACTGTATAAGCTACTCCAATTCTAATCATTGTAGTATGGAATTAAATGCCAACTGGGTAGCTCACAGAGACTACACAGGTTTATTACACATGTGAAGCCGGCTTACGTGCAGTTTAGTGTCACAAATTATTTTCCAAAAACTGAGTGTCCCAAATGATGAGGGTCTTATTTGAGACAGGTTAAGGGTAGGGGTAGTTAGGGGTAGGGGTAGGTAGCACAGGTGGTTTAGCAGGTTCATAATTAAGGACATTGTATGGGGAATTTGTGACACTACACTGCACGTATACCAACGTTACTTCCATGCTGACAGGTAACGTTACATACTCAGCTAACGTTAAGTTATCGGGTAGCTTCCTGGTACCAACTATGCTTACGGTTAACTCAAAACACGGGGAAACTGGAACATTAGCTAAAACAACCTGTCCCATCCCTGGAAATGCCTGCGAGACTGGGATATTTAGCCAGCTGACGCTAACTTACTGTAAGTAGCTAACATCTGTTAACTTTAGCTAAGGCTAACGTTAGCTAGTGCTGCTAAATCATTTTTGCTAGCATGATTCCATTTAACTGTTAATCTGCTTTCAAGCTCTAGCTAATGAATAAGATATGTGTGACACGTCAGGCTTTGTGTCTAACCTTGTGAAGTGATGTGAAGGTGTCCTGGATAGATTTACTACGGTCTGTGTCAATCATTAGCTAGCTAGCTAACCGGAGCCAGTAAGTAGGACTGGACTGGACTGACAAATGATGAGGGAGGACTCCGCTGGGTTGCCAGGTGTCTTTACTCCGCTGGGTTGCCAGGTGTCTTAAAGGGAAAGCTGCAATTAACTAAAAGATGTCAGAGAACGCTCAAAACTATTTTAACGTTTTGATATATATTTATATATTGTTTATTATATACATTATATTTATATAACCTTAGAACATAAGTAAAAGCAAAGACCATTCAGTCTTTTTCTTTTTTACCTGTAAATGTTACCACTCAAAAGGCAGGATCAACTGTTTACTAACAGCAGTTCTTAGTTCGAAAGAACCTGAAAGATGAATTCAATTTGAATCTAACGTTAGTAGATGAGGATTTAGACATAAATAAGTAATAATAAAAAAAATTAAAAATTGAAATATAAACATTCCCAAAACGCTGGCATGCAGACACGGCAACTCTGTATTCTACGTCTATATGGTAACAACCGTGCAATACAGTCAATTCATATTTATTATTTGTGCTGCTTGGTTACAAAAACAAATACTGAAAATGGGTGTATATTCTATAAAGAAGAGGAGTCCATACTTTGTGTTGCATAATTTTCAGGTTTATTTAATATATGACAATGTGTTTAGTGTACACAAACAATTGACGCTAAACTCCAACACTCAGAGACACTGACTGAACTACTGCCCATTTAAGATTTTGCAAATGGATGCAACTTTATAATACACTGTTCACAGCAATCATGTTTATATACAATGCAAAATAATTTGAAGAAGGAAAAAAACTGGTGACATTTGAAAATTAAGAAAAGAAAAAAAGATTAGATGTGGAAGCACAAAAATGTAAATGATATTCCTTCGAAAGGGGAGGGGAGGTATTAGAAAAAGTAGATTTTGCAAAGGCTGTCAGAGCATGATGGTGATATTGAAAAAGGAGTAAGTGTGACAGTAAGGTTACCTACAGCATTACTCTATACAAGAGGCAATGCCATCATGAACCAACATCCCCTCACACGTCAGTGGACAGATAATTACAGGTATATCCCATAATACCTCCATTTGGTTCCCTGATAGTAACCTACCTACAATCAATAAGGAACCAGACTGTGAAAACAAAAGACAGGTCAACATAGCCACTCCAGCAAAATAAGTATTTTCAAATATCAATGTACATTCAGTGTGATTTTTTTGTGACTGCACCAACAAAACTTTGGTTGGCTCAAATGTGACGCACATTAAAATGCCCAATGAAAACACCACGAATAATCTCAACACAGATCAGACTGGAGCAATTCCGGGCTTGCATTTTAAGATTGTGTTTTCATTTAAAATGAGACAGAAAAGAGTGCTTGAGACAGTATAATGTACAGAACAGCAGGGCATTCCCTCAATGATGATGCTATAGCCAGATCAAATACAACTGCAGTCTCTGCCAACACAGTCTGTGATAGACTTTGATCGTAACATTGATCACAGGTCTTGCTACACAACAAGCGAAAGATATTAACAGACATTTGACTGTTTGATTAGCCACAACTACTGACAGTTGTGTGCACACGTATGGTTGTAAAATGTTTTCATTTGATCATTTCAGAAATATGTCCACAACACATAGAATACTTTCCAATCTCGGGAAATATGTTTATAGTAGAGTAAGGTATTGTATGGATTACCTCAGCATCAAAAATAAAAACATACTGAATTGCTGTTATAATTTAATCCCCTGCTAAATATATTATTCTTGCGCTTTTGTGTAACAGTTTAGTGATTGGAGATGATGTAAGTGAAATGTCATACTGTCAGCGAGCATGCACTCTAGGCTGGCTAACCTGAGGCATGCTTATCACTCAAACTTCACACAACAACTCCCAAGCTGCATCTGTACCTAGTTTTTGGATTCATAATCAATTTGAATGAAATGCAGTAGAAAAAGCACAGTAGCAATTTTCATCAAGGATCAGATGAAGGGATTAAAAAGAACAGTACGGTCTTTCAACTTGCACTTTGAAACTGTCAACAGCATTGATTTCTTTCCAATCAAAACATGATAGGTTAACACAATAATATACAAAACACATAATGTACAAACATGAAGTATACTCTGTGTTATGGACATTCCATACTATATAACAACTGATTGTCATATTAGATATGTAACATTCATATACATTATACCTTATTGTCTGAATATGTAAGTGATGGTGATGATGATGATGATGATGATGATGATGATGATGATGAAAAGCCAGAAAGTGATGTGATCTGCAGACACTTCCAGAACAGTACTATAGCAGCATGGAGGATGTAGTTTCAAAGCAACTGGTGCAGAGGCATACTGTACAGTATGATTGAAAAGAGAGGCACTACATTTAATCAATATAAACCAGTTCCTTATTCTGTACTGTGAGGAACAGTTTGTACTTTTGATCATTTAACAAGGTAGCTTTGTGCAGCTGAGGATGGTCAGACCACCTTAATATTCTCTACCTAACAATACTTTGACCTTTTAGATGTATATTAGTTGGGTCAAAGGTCAGGTGCGACTATCCTAATCTTAAAGGGGATAGTATTATTCAAGAGATCTTCAGCACAAAGAAAGTGGCCAATCAAAATTATGAAACTGTTTAAATAGCATTAACTGCACGGGGACAAGGTTGTATTATTCAAACATTTAAGGAACTCATATTAAAAAGTGCGGTGTGCAGAAATTGCACGGTACTACTACTTTAGAAATATAAATGTCTTTGTAAATAAATACATGCAGAAATAAATAATACAGCTGTTAAATAGCTAAATATATCACATTTTAAAACAAATAAAATTCAGGTAGAGAATGAGATTAAATTGGGAGGATTAATGGTGATGACATTTGATTACTTATTGTGTGAATGTAAATACCCTTGGTGCTCCTACAAGTAGCTAAAACGACAATGATTGATCAAAATGCTGCAAGAACATGATCTATAATGATATGCTGCTCCTTTGCCAGGCTGTGTGTGTGGTTTCGAAGAAGTTTTAAGAATAGGAGGCAGATTGCTCAATTACAGTCAGGATTTATGGACTAGAAAGAAAACAAAATTATTCTAAAGAGTTACACTCAACTGTCATTTCTTTTTCTTTTAGCGTGTATTTTCTAGCTGTACGTTGTATGCAAACCAGGTTAGACACTGTATATATAGCCGTAGAGTCGAGAAGAATCTGCATGATTTTCTATTTACTGATGCAAATGTAGGAATGAGATCCTCACTGACATGGCAGCTTTTGGTAAAAACAAATGTCACTGCATTTTTTTAAGGAGTAAATGTATAAGGCTTGATGTGTCACTGACAACAACTACAGTACATTACTATACATATGTATTCTGAGATAAGAAACTGTTGCTACTTTCTCCATTTTCTTCAATCGTCCAGCTATGAATAAACTCCAGTACACTACAGTGACAGCTTTTTGAAGAGGTTCTTCAGACTATGAGACTCACACTGCAGCAAAGGCCTGACACGGAATGGGTGCTTTGATGGTTGTTGGTGACTGTGGTGGGGGGGAGGGTGGGGGATAGGGCTCAGCACAAGGTTAGGGATAAGGACAAGGATCTATGTACATGTTTAGTCTCTGCATTCATTCTTCTCTCATGAGATTTGTTCAGAGTCTTGTTTCACATCCTCATCTGTCCGGCTCGTCTTCTCGACAGCTTTGACCTGAGAGGCAGAAAAGATGTATTTGTGTTGAAGCTATAGTGCGTAGTTTCTGTCTCCCCCATGAGGAATTCAAAGTAATGACAACAATTCTGTCGGTGCGTCCACATGATACAAGCCTTCTGTGGCTCATGCTTCACCCCCACCCCTCCTCCACACAGTTACTAGTAGCCAAGGACGATTAAAAACATGATGGACTTTTCAGAAGAGGTCATTATCTTTACTCGAGTTTTTGCTCCAAAAGTCACCAGAAGCCACAATCTTCTGAACATAGTCCTACTGAGAAATCCAGAGAGAGTTGTGTGGAGCTGATAGTCTTAATTAGCTTTGTAGCAACTCATTTGGCAATGGCTTGAATGTAACGGACGTTCAGTATTATAAAAAAGTTACGCACTAAAGCTTTAAAGATACATTTTCCAGTTAAAAGTTTGTTTACTTTTACCTATTACAGTATTTTTTACCTGATAGTTCCAGCAAGGAGAGGATTGAATGCATACAGCCAGTCATGCATCTCTTTATCATTAGTGGCTTGAAGCAATATTCCACGATGTTCTGTACACACGGCGAATGTGTACGGGGTCTGGTGAAAGAGCCAAAAAACAGCTCATTATACCACACCTGAGGTTTTCACCAAATAAGAGAGCAGAAAGAGGGAATTTTGGAGAATTTGGTTAATCACCAACCTTCAACATTGCCTGCTGGTCCTCACTGTACTCCACCTGGGCAGAGGAGAGGTTGAGGATAGCCCGCTCCACAGAGTCTCTCTCTGTGTTGTAGATGTAGACGTACGGCCGCCGCACGACAACATAGCGCTTCACCCATCCGTTGGTTTGTGGCTCCAAGAAATGTAAGTAACCTTTCTTTGACACAATGGGGCTGCAAAAATAGAGATTAAATATCACCACATGTGAAACCAAAAAAGATGTCTCCACAGCAGAAAGTCATAGAGTTACTGTGGCAGACTCACCTGACTCTAATTTCCTGGATATCAGGGACAAATTTGCGGGTCCGTGGTTTGGTTTCAGAGGTTTGGTTGATGGACTTCTCCTGTGTGTCAGGACTAGGGCTGACGGCGCGAGAGCGAGGCATAGGGGGTCTGCCGTACAGAAACAAGAGGCCTATGAGCCTGGGAACAAAGCAGCTACCTACACCTGATGAGACCAAAGGGCTTTCCATCATGGTATCACGCTACCAAACATTTTATTCTGAAAATACACACAATGTGGCTAATCCAGACTGCCACACATAACAAAGGCTACCATGACTACCAAGGATGACAATTATTACATAACAATAGCCAAACAAGTACATTCTAGGACTGACCTGAGTTCAGGGTTGCCATAGCAACCATCAACCAGCGAAGGGCATGTTGAGGAGGGTGTGATTGTGTTGAGAGCAGAGATTGAAGCGGAGTCTCTTAGCATTGTGATGGACATCTCTGAGATCTGTAACACACAAAAACATAGAGATGCATGTTCGCTTAACTGTGAGGAACCAAAAGACAATCTGATTATTTTGTGTGTGTGTGTTAAAATGGAGTGTTTGAGCACTACCTTGCTTTCACTGGCGCTGACACACACATGGCTGTATTCTCGGTTAAAGGAGTGAGTGAGCAGCCGCAAACACTGTGTGTAAAGGACAGAGAGCTTAAAATATCTTCTAAGGTTAGATACAAGATACTGTAAGTAAAATCATGACTTATACGATACGATAAATGCACATACAGCGAGGTAGATAAAGTACTGACTTGATGTGACAAAAATCATAGAACAGGACAAATTCTTATCTGTCAACAAAATACATTCAAGACTGCACTAAGTCAAACATGAAATTCAGTGTTCACTAAGTAATGATGGCTGACCTTAGCAGCGAGCTCCCTCTGCCTCTCAGTGATTATTTCTGAGCTGGAGCTGACCTCGTGGTCGACCTCGGGGGGTTGAGGAGACTCACTCAGTTCCTCAGTGATGCGGGTCTGCAGGGAATCCTGGCCCATGAGCAGGGTAGACTCCAGTTTCTCCCTTAGCAGGAGGTAATGTTTGGTCTTCTCCACCTGAGAGAATGGGGGGTAGACACATCACAATCATTGACAATGTCCCTTGCTGAAACGTAGAGAAAGTTGTCTGCAAGCAACTTTTGGAAATTGTAAAGGAAAACTGTTTATTTGACAAATTTCAGTCTGGTTTCCATCAGAGGCACAGCTGTTTTTAATACCATAAATCATAACATTTTATTAGATAGTCTGAAGAGGTGGGTTGGGATATCAGGTAATGTATAGCTCTAATGGTTGTCTTCCTACCTTTCTAATCGTAACTTATTTGTAGCCATTGTCTGATTGTGCTTCTTGAACTGTGGAGCTCCTCAAGGATCTATCCTGGGTCCTGGCTTATTCTCCCTGTACATGGTCTCTTATCCTTTAGTTTGGCTGTGTCTCTTATCATTGCTATGCTCCATAATCATCCGAAATTAGATAAAAGCTTCTACACTAGATGCCTATCTGACAGTGTTATAGCTAAATTTAAGGAAGATATTTCAACAGCATTTAACTCAATGTCATGCCTTAATATAACAGAGGACCTTTGTGTTAACTTTAGTCCCCCCCAAATTGATAAATTTGTAGACAGTGCTACGGCCTGCCTACGGACAACTTTAGACTCTGTTGCTCCCCTCAAAAAGAAGATGATGAAGCAAAGGAAAATAGCACCTTGGTATAACTCCCAAACTAAAACAAATCTCACGAAAACTTGAAAGTAAATGGTTCCACCAAACTGGAAGAATCTCGTTTAGATTGGCAAGACAGTCTGAAAACATATAGGATAGCCCTCGGAAAAGCCAGATCAGACTAATAGAAGAAAATAAGAACAACCCAAGGTTTCTTTTCAGCACTGTAGCCAGGCTGACCATCTATCCCTATAGCTCTGAGTAGCGACAACTTCATGAGCTTCTTTAATGATAAAATTAAAACGATTAGTGATGAAATTCATCACCTTTTGCCCTCAACTTCTAACGGTTCAACTTTAAACACAGGACTACTAGAAAGAATGACAAGACCTGACATATACTTAGACTGCTTTTTTCCTTCAACAATTAATGTTAAAGGTCTCTTCAGCTAAGCCATCTACCTGTCTCTTAGACCCCATCCCAACAAGGCTACTTAAAGAAGCGTTACCCGTGGTCAACACTTCATTACTAGATATGTCAATATGTCTTTATTAACAGGTTATGTACCTGTTAATAAACCTCTTCTGAACAAACCCACCCTCGATCCTGAAGTCTTAGCCAACTATAGACCTATATCTAACCTTCCCTTTCTCTCCAAGATCCTTGAGAAGGTAGTCGCTAATCAGTTATGTGATTTTCTACATAGCAATAGTTTGTTTGAGGACTTTCAGTCAGGATTTAGAAAGCATCATAGCACAGAGACGGCACTGGTGAAAATCACTAACGACCTTCTAACTGCTGCTGACAAAGGACTTGTCTCCATACTTGTCTTATTAGATCTTAGTGCTGCATTTGACACTATTGACCATACCATCCTGTTATAGAGATTGGAACATTTAGTTGGCATTAAAGGGATTGCACTAAGCTGGTTTAAGTCCTACTTCTCTGATCGATCTCAATTTGTAAATATTAACGATAAATCCTACAAGTACGCTAAAGTTAGCCATGACGTTCCACAAGGCTCAGTGCTTGGACCAATTCTATTCTCCTTATATATGCTTCCTCTAGACATTATTATTAGGAAACACTCAATTAACTTTCACTGCTATGCAGATGACACCCAATTATACTTATCAATCAAGCCAGACGAAACCAGTCAGTTAGCTAAACTTCAAGCATACATTAAAGATATAAAATCCTGGATGACCTACAATTTTCTGATGTTAAACTCAAACAAAACTGAAGTTATTGTGCTGGGTCCCAAACACCTCCGAACTTCATTATCTAAAGATATATCTACTCTGGATGGTATTGCCCTGGCCTCCAGCACTACTGTCAGAAATCTAGGAGTTATTTTTGATCAGGATATATCCTTTAACGCCCATCTAAAACAAACCTCAAGAACAGCCTTTTTTCACCTTTGTAACATTGCCAAAATTAGGCACATCCTATCTCAAATTCATGCGGTAAAACTACTCCATGCATTCGTTACTTCTAGGCTGGACTACTGTAATTCCTTACTATCAGGTTGCTCAAATAAATAAAAGACTCTCCAGCTGATCCAGAATGCTGCAGCATGTGTTCTGACAAGAACTAAGAAAAGAGATCATATTTCTCCTGCATTAGCTTCTCTGCATTGGCTTCCTGTAAAATCCAGGATTGAATTTAAAATCCTTCTCCTGATCTACAAAGCTCTAAATGGTCTAGCACCATCATATCCAGAAGAGCTCTTAGTACCTTACTGTCCCACTAGAGCTCTACGCTTCCAGAATTCAGAGCTACTTGTGGTTCCTAGAGTATCTAAAAGTAGGATGGGAGCCAGAGCCTTCAGCTATCAGGCTCCTCTCCTGTGGAACCAGCTCCCAGTCTGGGTTCGGGGGGCAGACACCGTCACCACATTTAAGAATAAACTGAAAACCCTCCTCTTTGATAAAGCTTATAGTTAGGGAGTGAGGAGATTCAGAAATGCTTGTTACTAACCTAGAGTCCTTACGTTTTTTCCCCCAGCATATTTCCTTGAATTAGGATGGTACCAAGATCTTGGTTGCAGCTGTCGCCGTGGTCCTGCGTCACTACACCCTGCTACGCTCTGCGGTGCCCTGCTGTGTCCTGCTGCGTCCTGCTGAACCCTGCTACGTCCTGCTATGCTCTGCTGTGCCACGCTACATCCTGCAACGCCCTGCAGTGCCCTGCTATGACATGAACTACTACAACTACCATTTGTAGTCACTGTTCCATTATCTTTATTGTGACTGTTATTGCCACTGTTCATCACATCCCCAACCGACACCGCCTACCAAGAGTCTGAGTCTGTCCAAGGTTTCTTCCTAAAAGGGAGTTTTTCCTCACCACTGTCGCACTAAATGCTTGCTCTTGGGGGAATTACTAGAATTGTTGGGACTTCATAAATTATAGAGTGTGGTTTAGACCTACTCTATCTGTAAAGTGTCTCGAGATAACTCGTTATGATTTGATACTATAAATATTTTTTTTTTGTTACATTACATAATTGTTTACAGAAGATTATAGACTGGATGTCTCATAGTTTTCTGCAGTTAAATCACAACAAAGCTGAAGTTCTTTTCTTGAAATTTTACATCTGCACTTAGGTTCCCTGGCTTCCAACTCAAAGTTGAGTTCAAGAAACCTAGGGTTCATTTTATATGGCCAGTTGAGCTTTAAGACATGTATGTGAGTTTTCCAGTCCTGTTATTTTAATTAAGAAACATTGCAACATTAAGCCAAGAAGTAAGCACAATTACAATTAGTTAAAAATTCTGCGCCACGATTACTAAGACTAAACAGCTTTTAAATATGATCGTACAATGGTCTTTTATACTTTAGAGCTTTGTTTAACAACATATAAAATGTTGTTCTTTTAAATTATGTTATGGTAGATATTTATTCACATTCCATTTATATTAGGGTTTTACAGTAACCCTAGTCAATGATCTTTCAATTAATTAAATGTTTATTTACCTAAGACCCTGAAGAACCACAGTAACAGTATGCTTAGACACATTTATGGTGAAGGCTGATGACTGCACTAACTACATGTACCCACATTTTGTTGAAAAGCCCTCCTAGAGACACACCAAGAACCACCACATCTGTGTAAAGGAGTGCATTTCAATTCACCAATTTGGACCAATGACCAAATTTCCATTTCTTTAAATGTTTAAAAAAATGGAGGATTTAGAGGCACATATTTTGGTTTATATATATATATATGTTTAATAAATGAGGGCCAGTAGCATCTGTCTTCAGTTGTTAATAAAAGTAACTTTGCTATAAAAGCAAAGTAACCAATGCCCTCACATCTTGAAGGAGGCTGAGTTTCTCCAGCTCCCACTGGTGGTCCAGAATGAGGCTGTCACTACGGGGCCTCCACCCAGCCAGGTTCTCCTCCCCACGGACGTAGGCCACTGAGGTGTCCAGCACCCGCCTGCGTCTCCTCTGCATACCTGGAGTGGTTAGGTGCAGGGTTAGAAATGTTGCACAGGTGAGCTTAAAGCAAAAAAGTGACTTTGTCTTGACGCTCACCTGGGCTTCCTGCATCTGCTAGGTTACATAGGCTGACCTCATAAACTCCAGTTACACGGTTTCTAGAAAAAGATGGAGCTCTTTATCAACAGAGCGAAAACAGGAGCTGCATGATGTTTTTCATAGTTTGAAGTTTCAAACTCACCCATCTGCCGCTCTCAGGCTTCCAGTACCAAAAAGGTTTCGGATAGAGCGGGAGGCTGAGAGCTTTGTGTCTCGAGAGTAAAACACCATGCAGATATCTTTGGTTATGATTGCAGGCTGGAGGCAGTTCTCCATCTGTAAGTGATAAAACAGGAGGGGTTTTCTGACATTGATCCTGTAGAGTAATTCACACATCACCTCTGATACCGTAAGAGCTCATTTCTCTCATGAATGCAGGCACTGTGCTGTACCTCCAAGTAGGCTGATAGAGTCATGTAGATTTTCTCTCCATACGGAGTGACTCGGTTTAGTAGCAGGGAGTTGTGCATGGAGCTATCCCAAGCGGCCTCGAAGCGGTAGAAAGTCCTGAGATGATCCAAGAAGCCAAGAAAATAAATCAGCGGTCAAAATTTAATTCCTTCTACCTAAACAACAAATTAGCAGTCAGAGCTATACTCATGCTAAATTCTGTCAAGCTAACAACATAGATGTAATATGTATATATATTGTATTTATATTTGTATGTATGTATATATGTAACATAATAACAATACTTCAATAATAAAAAATATTTCACATACAGAAAGACGTAGGCTAAAATATGATTTGATAACACAATATCATTATATTATATTATCATTAGTAAATACAGTTATAGTCAATTTACTTTTGGTATTGTACAGTATTTAAACATTGTAAGTATTCCTAAAATTGCAATACAACAACAGTGCCAATGAAATCTTTTTGCATGCAACAGGCTTACTCAGTTTTTGCTCTGCTTTGTACAAAACACCACAGAAAAACAAAGAGAGCTGAGATGACTATTAGTACAGAAGAAGGAGGAGGAGGGTGAGAGACAGCCAGACGAAATGAGGGACAGGGCAGTGAAATACCTATGGTCAACTCCCAAGGAAATGCTGTGAGAAAGAAGAAATCAGCAAAAGAATAGAAAGTGAGAGTCAGAAAGTATGTTGTGGTGCTGCGCTTGTGTGGCTGGGATGGTGTTTGTCTTTTTGCACACTGTTATCTCATTATCTAAACACTGCCATGGATTGTACAGCTCACCAATAAAAGAGTGTTGAGAAATCCTTCGATTTGATGAATGTCTCATCCTGCTCTACCATTGAAAAGGTCAAATAACAGCACATGACCATTCCCCAAGAAAAACAATACTGCTTTCTGTTACGCCTTTGATTTACTCCATATACGTTAATGTACACCATTTTTCCTATTTCCCCTGAGGCGAAATATTCACACACTGAAACCAGTTATTCCTCTGGCCTGAGTCCTGGTACAGCCTTAAATAAAAAAAAGATAATCCAAGCATGAATTGTAAAAGGAAACTAATGTTTCTGTAAGCCATAAAAACAGGCTGAAAGGACTCTTCATGAGGTTCAGATGTTGGGCCCACTGGCCTTGGACTGAGGTGACCTTGTGGGAAAGTGAACAATGTGTCACCCAAAAGAAAGCAAACAGCAATGAACTGAGTTGACTCTAGTAAAGAGAACTCACTGCTGCTCCGTGTGAATAAAGGGGATTCAGTGTAGAGATGGCCTGTTTTTTAAGTAATTAGCAAGTGCATTAACACACACACACGCAGGCAAATAGGCACACTTCTTTCCCAGTAGTAGAAAAGTGTTCGCTTACACTACAAGGAAGCAATTTCCTCTTTGCGCTACACCAACATGTGCTTCTCTGTGTTTTACTACCTCCTAAAAATGCAGGATTGAAGTCATGCTGCTGGCGGAACATGTGAGGAGCAGTTTGTTTCTGGTGTTTGGCAGAGTTTCACTGAGGTACGAGATTTCAAAATATTCACAACATTGCAGCAATTTTGAGCAAAGTGCTACTGGTGAGGTAATGGTTCACTGGATTAGATTTTAATAGCTGCATTTTAATAGCTGCATTTTAATAGCTGCATTTAAATAGCGTGCCAGAACGGGTACTGTAAATGATGTGATCCATATTACAGTGCATTACAGGATGACTAGTGTTCCTGTTAATGTTCTGTAGCTGTGATGAGAAGTCCTCTCTCTCATGGGATTAGAGGCAAATAACAAAATCATAACCATGGATTCAAAATATTGCTTAACTGCAAAGGTCAAAAATATGAAAATAATAAACAGAGTGGAGATTTTCTGAATATTCTTGCTCAGGACAGAGATGCATCCCTTTGCCCTTGTTGTTAAAAATGTAGTGTGTTGTTATAATGGATCACCACCAACCTCTACTGGCAAGTATTGATACCTCTTATCCATACTGCTTCTCCCCCCCAAATACAACCACTGTAGTAAATCATTGGGAGCACAATCATGTTGGATGTGACATTGCTGCTTTTTAAATTTAATCTGACTGTGAATAAATCAACATCTGTAAACAATCAGGAGAAGGGCAGAGTAAAAAGATACTTTTTAAACATGTCTGTAACATTTTAAAATTCTGTTTTTATCCAAAAGTGACCAAATTTTGACTGTACACTTTATAAAATCGGCCTTATTAGATACTTCCTGCAGCTACTGCTGAAGTGGAAATAAAGATAGCGATACTGGCCCCACGACACCTCCAGCAGAGACACAGCCAAGGACAATCCATGTGAAGCAAAGCGAGCCATGCCGAACCTGTCCATCATAAACCGCAGCCTGATAACAGCTCAAACACACACACCCAGCGCAGCAAGAGAACCGGGGACATGCAGAACCACATCCCTCACTTCTCATGAGAAGGGGGAAAACGAAGAGGCACAGATGAATTGCTAACAATAATGGTAGAATAGGACAGAGGGAAACAAAACACTAGAGGCTGAGTAGGAAAGACAGGGTGTAGAGAACTTTAGTAAGATGAGGTGTTTGTGTAACTTAAGAGCATGAGAAGAGAGGCAAAATAATATACCTAGGCATGTCCGAATCAAGAAACTGTCTGCGAAAGCAAAAAACAACATTCTGTTAGTGGACTGGAGGGAGAAAAATGTTAGCATCCATATATACCTTGATGTTAGTCTCTGCAAGACTGAGCAGAGACCACACTGTGCCACAGCCTGACCTGGTGCTGAGCCCTTAAACCCAATTCTTGGCCATTGAGGCCATAGCAGGACAAACATTGAGGGCTGAAAACCCCAAGGGTGCAGCACCAGGGTCAAAGAAAGGCCGGTCGAGCAGGGCCACTGGACAGTGCTGCTTGGAGCGTTTGGTTGCTTTTGATTAGAACTCGGTGAACCCAGGTCTGGGTGGTGGTATTGCCGGTATTGTTAGGCTTTTTGGAGAGTGGTTGGGAAAGCAGAGGGATTAAGCAATGAGCCAAAAACAGAGAGTCACAAAAATAATACAAAGTAAGTTAAATGGCAAAAATACTTTACAGTTGTCATAAATTGAACTTGGATAATATAATAATTTTAGCTAAAAGGCCGTTAGTAGAAAATCTACACTGATAATTGTTTATATAATACACTGTAAATACACTGTGAGGGCATACTGTATGACACATGCTACCATTTGAGAGTTATTGTGCCACCATACAGTGTTGAAGTTAATGTTAAGGGACTTTGAATGTCAAAAGACAAACCAGTGAAGAGTTCAT
The DNA here is from genome assembly GCF_008315115.2 of Sander lucioperca. Classification (NCBI taxonomy): domain Eukaryota; kingdom Metazoa; phylum Chordata; class Actinopteri; order Perciformes; family Percidae; genus Sander; species Sander lucioperca. The sequence continues at coordinate 11,416,353 of NC_050183.1, forward strand.
TGTGTTTTTTTATGCCAGTGATAAACTGTGTTTCTTGAATAAACATGTTACCTGCATAACATATCAGTAGTTGCCAAAACACAAGTTCTCATTCTAGGCACACTAGTCTTTAAAGAAACCCAGTGCCCTCTACTGGCTGGCTGCAGAACAACATAAACCATAACACCACCACAATTTAAGTACTTGGGACCAAGGCCCATCTTGTTTGTAGGAACCTCAGTGCATACCTTTTGCTTATAATATTTCACAGTCACAAAGAGATACCTCATTTCTGTTGTCTTTTATGATGTTAATAAAACATTCTGTGTTCATTTCGGTATGATATTAGCAATGGCATTGTTCTGTTGGGTTGTTTTTTCCTGTAGTTGTGAGTTTCATTCAGGCCTCACCTTCGCACTGCACTTTCTCCCTGCTACTCTATAAACTAGGCTGCAATCACACAACACACCCAGAAACACCATATATAGGGCTTTAAATTAGACATTACATAGATCAGTGCATGAAGCGTTTTTCATTGTTTTCTCCAGTCTGTGCTTCTTAAATATTGAGAGTCAATTAAGGGATTTAATAAAGTGATAATGGAATGTTGTATGTCCAATGTATGGCATCACATTGAGTCAAAATACAGATAATTTAAGGTCTGTAGGTGATTTTTCACTACGCAGTGACACATGCTGCTGGAGTTAGAAAGACATGCATTTTAATATCATATTGTGATGCTACTGTATTAATTAATTAATTATTAATTAATGCTGTTCATTCAGCGGTGAGATACAGTGTATTGACTTGTGCTTGGTTAAAATGTGTGGCTCTTGAAGTCTATACGCAGGTCAGTGTTGGGGTTAGTGGATCTAATCATGGCAGAGAGATGAGACGGGTTAAAGGTGAGGTGATGAATAAGGTGAGATGCAACATGTATGTGCAATGAAGACAATCAAACAAACAAAAAGCACAGAATAACACAGAGGAGGGTCGCACAGCCAGCATGGACAAGTGAATTCATAACTACTGAAGTGGCAGACTTAAGTTTCAAAAACGACTCTTAAATAACTCTTTGATTCACTTTGCTCATGGTCACTCTGGATGTTGTACTGTATGTGTGGCCTCCTGCAATTAGAAAAAGGAAACTATACTCATGCAGAAACAGTTATAAATATAACAAAAGTACTTGCTAAAGGTTTGTTATAACATTCAAGTTGTGCATCGTCTGCCATGCTTTTTTGTTTTGACAAGTAGCTGGTTCACGATGCCATGCATTTGCCCGTGTGCCATGTTCCAGTGTAGGAGCTGCCACAACAGTAATAAAGTGAGGTCCTCAGATAACACTGTTGTTGACATAAAAATCAGAACCATAGAGTGGTTTCCAAATTTAGTGAAGCTGCCACAACCTTAAAATAAACAAACATACAGCATATGTGGCCACTAATATTGAATTCCCATTGACCATATATATTGAAAATCTCCTAAAAACTTACAAAAGATGGGCTGGCCCAGTGATATACTTCATTTGCAAAGATCTGACTGTTTCTATGAAATGTCGACACCAGTACGTACCGGTCGTCTTGCATGGGCCTGACATACCCAGCAGACAAGATGTTGAGAGAGAGAATATTGGGGTCGATGATGGTCTCATCAGCTTCAGGGGTGTTGCGGAGACGACCTAGGAACACACAAGTGCCTCAGTTAGAACAGCACATACAAAAGATAATATCACTGTTGGTGCGATGTTTGGTTTTCAGGTGTAAGAAAGCATGAAAACCAAACTAACCCACAACAAGTTCACGGATGTCCTTCCATTCCATGTCACCTCCTGACTCATGTACAATGGTAATGCTGATTCTCCTCTGGAGGCCCTGTGGTTGTCAAGAGAAGACAGACAGCAAAGAAATAGAGAAAAAGAGTTATGGTTATGTTTAGTTCATTTAAAAATCTTCCAAATATTATATTTGCTCACAGTGTGACTGACTTACCTGGTGCAGTAGGAATGTGCCATGACAAGGCATTCCTCCCCTGTGGTCCACCACTGCTGGGATGTAGCTGGGAGGACACAGATGAAAACCAGCTTCACTCATTTGCTCACGTGCCAGTGATTAACAATGCTGGAGACATTTGATCCAAACTGTTTCAGGATCATTATAACATAATAATAATAATAATAAATAATTATTATTTCATGTAAATCTCTGCCGAAACCAACTGCTCTGGGTCACCCCTTGACCCAGGATACTCACTCTCCAGTGGCCTCCAGCTCGCAGATCTCAAAGAACACCATGAGATCATATTTGCAGTGACAGGGTCCTGCCTGCGGGCGGGTCATCGCTGTCAGCTTGGTGGCAGGTACTGTGTTGAAAAAGGAGATAAAGAGTGTAAGACAGGAAGACAGGTTGAGCGTAGACAGAGAACATACTAGTGGCTAACAGCAGGGAGCTGCTCTAAACCTACAAAGGAAGGAGAAAGGGAAGAAGAAAGGAAATCAGTGATGCAGATAAGAAAGGAAGCCACTTAGAAGGCGCTCCTTTCCTTCAGCAAATTTATAGGCAACTCTGCAGTACTCTCTTAAAGGAAAATACCACTCAAAAAACTTTGTTTCCTTCAGATATTACATATGTATTCATAAACTTTTACTAGCTCTGGCTTTGTGGGTTCTCACTTTGCAAGACAGCCCTTTGTAGTATCATGTGCATGAGGAAAAGCACAAACTCTGAACAGAATTCTCCTTTAACAGTATCGATATTGTTGATCATCATTGTTTTGTAGAAATTATTAAATCTAGTCCGACTATGAGTTAAGGTAAGGATAAGGTAGGTCCCCAAAAGGAGTGACAGAGTGCATGAAAAAAAGATTTGCATGCAGTTAGCCCAAGCTCAAGCTAACATATTATACAGTATTTAATAAATATAGTTTGTAGTAATATATATAATATGTTCTGCACATATATATATTTGCACAATGCACACATTATGTATACAGTATTGTGATGTATATAATGTATTATACCTTTCAAATGAAATCTCCTTAGTTCTTATTTCGTTGTATTATTTCAAATAGTTCTTTAGCTGCTTCCTACCTCTTCGGACTGTTTTTTGTACTACTGTAACGTGAATAACGTAAAGTCTAATCTTATCTATGTAACAAATATGTATACAGTATAATGTGCAGTATATTTAACATTCCTATGTAAGAGAGTATTATTCATGACTGACTACTTTAGCAGAAAGACACTGATCCAATTCAACAAGAGTTTAAAGAGGGAACTGCAAGGAGAATCCACCACGCAGGTCGACAGTTAACACACAGTACACCAGAGAGCCAATCCAACTGAATCCTGACACAAGAAAACTACCTTTTAATATCAAATAGTTTCATTTTTAAAAGTATGACAGCTTGTACTAGTTAATGACCAGTGGTAACGGTAATACAAACAATCATTTTAAATCTTTGTTCTTTTCTGTGACACTATTTCCTTTTCTACAGGAAGGACATGTCACAGTGTCAATTACAGAACATCGACCCAATATCTGAAAGAGCTTTACAGTGTTAATTTGAGCAATACTTTAGCAAAATTAATGCTTCTTGTCACAACAGCTTGAATCTCTACATAATATTAATTTCAATGTGACAGAACAGTTGCTTTGGAATATTTTTTAAGTCACACCATGATAAACACTTGATATAAAAAGGCTTTCAGTCACAGGATTCTTTTGGATCCGATATCAATAACCAACCCGGCTTCTGAGCTTTAATAACTGAACAGATAGAGGTGGGTGGAGCTGTCAGCTGAGCTCGCTCAGTTCCTTCCAGTAAGAAGGAAGCAGCCAAGCCAGCAGCAGACAGAGCGTGGTCTGACAACGAGTCCACCAACGCCCCATTGAACACATCTGGGACCAGGTATCGGATCAGGTCCAGCGATTTCTCCCGGTCTGGCGAGGCGTCAGAGTCAACTGCTCATACCCAACAACATTAGGCTAAGATGACGTGACTTGCATGGAGACCAGTACAAAGACAATACTACATAAATAAATGGCGGAATTCAAGCAAAGTAACTCTGCAAGGAGTTTTACCTGGTTTGGACAGAGGCATCACTCGTGGGAACTGTCTTCTGCAGGGACGTAGTGGACTGGGAGTGGATATAACACACACAATCATGTATCATTTCATGAAAACACAACTATATACAGTACATTACATCGTTGTCCGAGCAGTAAATCAGCTCTACCGGCAGACTTCCTAGCCAGGTACCTGATGACGTCTTTACAGAGTGGAAGAAAAGGCTGTTTCTGGTAGTGTCCAAACACTTCAAACACAATTGGCTGAGTCTTGATGTAGTCAACAAAGGATTTAGTCACTTCAACAGCAATCTATAAAAACAACACAGTGATGTTAAAACACTTAACCTATTTAAACCTCACAGTTCATCATTGTACAGACTGGCTGATACTTCTTACATTCTGCACGTGGTAGAAGCCAAGAGGGGGGCCGCGGCCTGTGTTTTTTAGGGGCTCAGTGGAAAAGGCCTCATCATGGCGGTGGATGAAACTGAAATCAATCCAAATTGCATAATTTACATGTGAAACTGTAAAAGGAACATGATAAATATTGACAATCGTGGGAAGGGTGTACAATGAAAAATGTTTGATGAACTGCTTACTTAAACTGGCAGAAGATGTCCGCATATTCTGCAGAGATGCTGGAGGCTTGCAGGACAGTCACCCTGAAGGTAAAAACATTACCAATCTTCAGGTGCTCCAGAGTTGTGTCAAGCGGGCCATCCAGACTCTTCAGCGGACTCTCCAGCTCATCTGCACCAGCTGTTAGGAACGCAAAATAAAAATCAGACACTGGTTAAAGCTGGCATTCCAGGCAGCCAAGTTGTTTTCTGGCAGCATGAACGATGGATGGATGAGGTTTGACTAGGATTTGGGGCACTAACTTTGGCTGATTTGGGCCATGTATCACCTGCTCCCTGTTTTGAGCTAATTCCATTGTGAGTCATTTATGCAGAAAGCATCAGTCTGGCGTGACTCTTGCAGCCAGGTGTGCCAGATTTAGGCCACCGTTGGTCCGAGTCGGACACTACACGCACTGTACACGCACACACACTCAAACACACAAAACATGTGTCCATTCACTCATAAAATATCATTACCCGCACATGTGTTATTGTTGACCTCATCAGCTGAGGGTCCCAGTTCTGCGTTCTGCCCCTCCCCCTCCACGATACGAAGTTCCTCCTGTGAAATCCCTGTACGGGACAGTCCTACAGAGCAGGACTCGGACTGGAACTGCAAAAGCAAGTTGCAAAACAGACTGGTTAACAGGTTAGTATATACAGGTGAATCCTGTATGTACTATGTATAGTGATTGTCTCTACCTTTTCATATTGCTGATCCTCAAATGAGATTTTGGCAGTGCCTGACTGCCTCACTCCTGAGCCGTAGTCGGGAGCTTCCTCATCAGCTGGAGGGAAACACAAAGCACCTTCACTTCACTCCCTCAAGAAGTCACACACTGCCTGTCCTTTCAATCCCTTCATGCCCTATTTTCAACAATGGTGAAGCCTAGGATCCGAGCCTTACCTGATATGGCCTGCACCGCCACTCGGAGGAAGCCCTTCACTTCCCCCTTCTCGCTGACGATGGCCACGCGGTGGACGAGAGGAACCGGGTACAGCAGGTTACTCAGATAAACAAAAGCCCTGGAAAGGACGCAGAACGAGAGAGAGTGAAATAATAAAAAAATTACAAACAACCAAGTTAAGAGATGGCTCACACTTGATCAAATTTCACTGGACTGGACAACAGAACACAGAGCTGCAAAGCAACCAAACAGAAGCTGGGACTGCTCTTGCGATGGCCATGGCTGCCCTTTACTATCGCTTTGTGGGGGCTTTTCCTCACCATCTATAAATAATGACATTATCAGGACATGTATGGCTCACATGCAGTATCGCTTAACGTTTGTATTGTACAGATGAAAGCTTGGTGAGGCTAAGGAGCATGTGTGTAAGGGTCAACTTTGAATTCTTTAAATGACTGCAAAATAATGAGCAATGAATTCCATTCCTGAAATAGTGTTTTTTTTGCATTGCTTAATGATTATATGCCTCTGCACTAAAATGTGCATCGTGCCTCAATATGAAAACACTATACTTTAATCAAATGTACAGATCCAAAATGAGCACTTGAGGCACTTTGTTTTTGCATTAGACTTGAAAATACTTAAGCGCTAGTGGCAAAGACTAACTCTTGACAATATAAATGCGGGAAACAACTGCACTAGAAATGTTCATATTTTCTGGTTTCTCAATCTCTAGTCTTTAGCTACAATACTTGATCTTGCAGTCAAGGATCACATTTTCCACAAGCTAATAGGGGTAAACATTTAAGGGTGGAGAGTGTAAAAAGGGAGAGGCTTATGACAAGATTGGTGAGGTGCAAAGAAGGCATGCTCAGGACAAAAAGGGTGAACAAAAATGCTTTCAACTTCTCGACGCAAAGGAATCAAAAGCAAATGCAACAGAAATCATCATACGGAACATGGCTCAGCTTGAATAAAAACAGCAAACAGCTTGATATACTGTATGCTACACCAAAAAACAACAACGAATGACATCAAAAATCAAAGTGCACCTCCTAGGACGAAGTGCTAATTTGTGCAAAAGAGGGGCACTAGTTCATCATCAGACGTATTTAAGTAAAAATTGACAAAAAAAGTCAAAATGAAAAGACTTGTGCTCTGGCATGCCTAAAAGAGACAGCTGCAGTAGAAACCAGCTCTTTCATCTTGAGATTTTGAGTCTTCTTTGAACACCACTATGCTATTCCATATGAATCATTCCCAGACTCTTTCATACTTATTCAGGTTATTCAGCTTATTCACAGCATGGTGAGAACATTTCGCTGTGGGTTCCTGTGTTATGCAAACCAGACCTGAATATACTCCATGAGACATGTCAGTGCTTTGGCTAGTGAATGGTCTTCTGTAAAAGCCCCTAGTTTGCTTTAAGCCAAACATAAGTGAGACACACACCTCAAGCAGCCGTTGAGCATCAACTTTGCTTGAATTTGCATGGAAACAAGTTGTATGAATGGATCCACTCTGGGCTGACTTAAAATACTTGTCTTAGAGGTAGAATTGTAAAATGCAGGAGAAGCATTTAGCTTGTGTTAGTGTGGAAAAAAACAGTTAGCAAAAAAATTAAAGATTTGAAAAGAAAATCAAGCAACAGTCAAATTTGATAAGGTTAAAGATAGAAAGCAAAGGATAAACCTTGAAGCCCAGAAATGTCTACTCGGTGTCCACTCAGTATCATGTTCATGAAAAAAATGGTTTGACATTTGAGAACATTTGAGTCTCAAACATGAGACACAGTGCTGTGATAACTGAGACAGGGAATAGAAACTCAAGTGGCTAGTTTGACTTGGTGTTCTAAGCAAGCAGGAAGTGTTTAAGAAGATGAAATGAATTAAATTCCCACATTGTTTTTCAAATCTCCACTGAAGCGATCCAACTGAAATGCCCCAACTCCATGTTGTTATTACAACTATAGTTTCCCTGTCCCAACTGGACAGTGCAATGGAAAATGTCTGTTTGTAAACCAAAAAGACACTCTGGCACTCACGAGTTTGCAAAAACTTTGAGTTATATTTCAAACTGTACTGACTTTTCAAAAGTGTCCTTTCATCAGTGCTGATGTCTATCAAGGGAAACAGACCCTGTGTCTCATTGTGAAAGAGCTAGTTTCCTCCACCAGCATGCTCCCGAAACCTCACCAACCTTCCCACTACACTGAATAATGGTGAGCGGTCATAAAAGGGATCCTGGCCTTCGCCGGAGCCACGGCAGAGCTCTCCCTCATCATCATCATCATCATCATCATCATCATCATCATCATCCTCTCCCCCGAGCTCCGAGCACGGGTCATCCAAAAAGATATCATCGTCCAGGTCCTCCAACTCCTCCAACTCATCCTCCTCCCCTCGACCCTCCTGATGTGGGTCAGCCAGCTCCGTAATTTCAGAGTTGGAGAGGGTCGGGGATGGGGTAGGGTCACTCATGCGCTCGCTCATGCATGTGTTGAAAAGGGGGTTTCTGGTACAGCCAGAGACATGGGAACTAGGTTAGAACAGTTGGATAGAAAGCACACACTTGTTCAAACAAGAGGGGCGGTAGAGCACCGTATGGACTGGATCACAGGAGAAAACCATCCTCCCTATAAGCCAAAATCTGCTTACACTGTCTGCTTTAGTATGTACAGCGGAGACACAGAGAACAGAGGGAAGAGTGCAAGACAAGCTACAAAAGTTGTTAGAAGTATTTAACCGCCTTTGCTGCGAGTGCATATACAGTACGTGTGCCAGAGCATGTAGATGATGATTGACATCCTGTAGAAAAAAGAATAGCTTCCACAGAGGCCAGTCACGTCCAGGTAACACAGGAGCCAGAAATGGTTATGCAAAGGTTGATCCATCTTATATCTATGTGTTTTAAGTATTTATTTAAACCCCTTAGAGATCACCACGTTACTAGGTGGTGGGGTGGGGTTGTATTCATTTACTTGTTTTTTTCATTTATACTGCTGCTGTATCTGCTGTAGGTATACTACATATATAACACTATATACTTTAAGATATTTTAATGTATGGTGTTTGTATTATATTATACATAATACACACATCATGGCCTCCGGAGTTGACAACTGGATTTCTTTTGCACAAATATTGTATATGAAAGGTATTGTGTGCACCTTTTTAAATTTAAAGATTTTATTTTATCATTTTATTTGTATTTATTTAATTCAAATAGTTCTGTATCTGTTTTCTTGTATCTGTGCTGCTGGAATATGTGAATTTCCCCCCTGGGGATTAATGAAGATGAATTAGATTGTAAATATTTACTTTAAACTATCCAATACAACTAGGCTAGGAGTTAAAAACTGACTTATAAAAGACTAAATTAATTTAAGTAGCATTTAAATACAGTATAACAACAACTCTTTGTGGACATTTTGTCATTTGTGAGTGACCTGCAGATTATCAACAGCAGCAACTTGTGCTTAGTCTATAGTAAAATCAGGAGCCCTCCATCACGAGTGTACTAAAGCTATGTCTCTACTTGTAAGCTTAAAGGGTGTTGATGTCTGCTACATCCAATGTCCGTTGACTGCTGATATATAACTTGTCTGGGGAACTACATTTCATTAGATACAGTGCTTTTGGCCACACATGCCAGTATTACTCACTTATTGAATAGAAACAGAAAATCCAAATGAGGTAACAAACAACATATTTCAACAGGACATTTTTTAGATTACTGTTCAATCATCTTTGCTTGTCTTGCAAGAGCTAAATGACATTGAACTGTCAAGGCTTGATGCTGAATATTATGTAACAGGGCCATGTGACTGTGTGTAGAACCCATTAGCAAGAGAGAGAAAGAGAGAGAGCTTGGCAAAGAGATTGGGAGGCTGTGTGCCAAAGTGGGATAGAAAGAAACAGCAGGCGTTGTGTAGGTGGACTGAAGAAATATCAATCTCAAATGTTCCATGTTTATTCCTATAAAAAGATGGCATCAGCTGCCATGTACCAATCTTTTCAATTGGTTGTCAAATCCATCTTTTATGTTAAAGCTGCAAGCCCATGTTCAGGAGAAATATATTCACACTGGTTACCTCAGTCATTATGGTGCATCAGTTGACCACATGCACAATATGTGGTATTTACGGCCAACAGCCTACCATTATCCTGAATGGACTGACAAACACTGGGCTTCTGTTTGCTCGCTGTCGTTGACCTTTCTATGAGTTCAGTATGAATGCCTTCCTGTCCTGTCCATATACTGTATAGGGCCAATGGTGTTCAGCATTTACCTGCCAACCAGACGGAACCAAGGGAAGCGGTCATAAAAGGGGTCCCCTCCGGTCATTACATTTTCACTGTCTTCAGTGGTATTGTTAGGCACATCAGCAGCACGATCATACATCTCTCTCATGAGATCGAGCCTCTGCCTGCAAGAAGCAGTACATTAAGTCATTGTACTAAAGAGAGGCACAGCCTGGAGCTAATGAAAAATGTTCCTATGTTTTTGCTCTTACTGATTACTACGGATACATAGATATTTTAAACATGTCTTGTTTCTACCATTCATTATTCTGACAGTATATCATGAATATATTGGTCTCAGATTCATAAAAACATTGTTGTGTAAAGACTTGGTGCACATTCAAGTACCTTAGTTTTTGTAATGTCCAATAGTGGGTAGCTCCATTTTTCTGATCCTGCACCTCCACGGCCACAATGGTGCGTGGGAAGTGTCGCTTCTCTCTGTCCTTAGTTGCCTCTGGGGGCAACAGGTCTGGAGGCAGGGGGGAGTAGAGAGTGTCTGTGAGCAGCACAAACTGGAACTGGACCTGCAGGGGCACAAAAAGCATTGGTCATTGGTCAGAGAGCCATATTATAGCATCAATCCGTGGATATAAGTTGAAGTGACAACATTTTGAACCTTCTTCTTGAGTTCCACACTGATAGCATTGGCCTCCTTAAGGAAGATGGCATTCCCCCATAACAGGTCACGGAGGGAGGTGAACTGGTAGCACCGCCACTTACGAAAGCTCCACACAGCCAGCTCTCTTTCCCTCTCTGTCCATTGCACTGTGGACAAAAATAATAAAACATCATCATTCGGTGAGGATTTGCTTACTAGAAAACAAAGATAGTCTATATCCACGACGTTCCACTTCCGGGATTGCTCTGTTGCCACCGGAAATTCCGCCGGATGTCCTTCTTTTCAGCAGGATGTCCGTCCCCTTCCTCTTTCTTTGTGTTGGCGTTCTAACCTCTGGTGGATTTGTGAGGACTATGGTTAACTGCTCCTCAGATCTCTGCAGGGTAAATCCAGACAGCTAGCTAGACTATCTGTCCAATCTGAGTTTTCTGTTGCACGACTAAAACTACTTTTGAACGTCCACGTTCCACCAAAACAAGTTCCTTCCTGAGACTATTTAGCAGAGGCACCGTGGCTCCGTCCAGCGCTTAGTGCCACCCAAGACGATTGTGATTGGTTTAAAGAAGTGCCAATAAACCAGAGCACGTTTTTCTCCCATCCAGGAATGCTGTATGGACTAGACAGACCCTCCTTCGCAGCGCTGTGGAGGAAGGTCTGGCAAAGCGAGACTACCAACAAAGATAATGTGTATATGTCCAATAATTTGCACTACCTTCCTCTTCTGGCTCTTCCTCTTCATCAGGGGCTTCTGGGTAGTAACTGTCCACTTGCTTCTGGAGAGCCTCCAGCTTGCTCTCATAATCCTAGACAATTAATGGATAAAGACCCATGTTGACACACAAGTCATTTAGGAACAGATGTCAGTGAGTAGACTGTTGATTCACATGACTGTTTAACTCAGTATGTAAATCTCTTGTGGTTTATTTTCTTTGAAGATGTTGTATGAGAGATAAGTTTATTTTTATTTTTTACAATTTTAAGATTTTTATAACTTTGACTACTTAAACACAGTACATATATAATATATTAAATATATACATGGAAAAACAAAGAAAAGAAACCTATACAGTATATATTCAAAATAACACAATTTTGGATTTAGCTTCCAGTTGCTTTACAGTAAAGATTAATGTCAATAGCACACAAAGCTGCTCATTACTGTACCAGTCTTTGCTGCTCCAGAAGGTTGTTGGCTTCCTCTCTTTCTTTGCGGTACTGGTCCTCCAACTCCTGCAGCCTGAAGACATAAACACAAGTGAACAAAGCCGGTTTGAGAGAGCTGATGCACCACCTAAAAGGAAACACTACTTTGGTTTTCGCACCAGTGCCGCTGAGCTTCTGAAGCAGCATGCCATTTACTGTGCACAGTGCTGCAGGCTCGTATAATGTGGCAGTTATTAAGGTTTCAGTTAACAGTAGTATGCCTCTTCTTTCCTTCCTAACTTCCTTATCTGCTGTTTCTGTCTAATATGGTGGTCTGCTACCTATAAAGTCTTTCTTGAAAAAGTCAAGTTGAATGGCTCACTACCCCCAAGGTACCTCTGTTCCATTTCCTGTTTCATGTCAATGCCCTGTTTGTCCAGCAGCTCCCTCTGGGCGAAGGCCCAGTCCACGGGCTCAGCAGGGGTCTCTGCACATGGGGTCCGCTCCCTCTCAGCCCTGGCCTGCACAGGGTGGTTGAACCGGAACACATGGCTCTTCCCCAGAATTATGCGATTTCCTTTACGTGAATAAGAAGCCAAAAGGCATACATATAGAGTATACAACATACATGTTTCTACTAGGTACCATGCATGAGGAAAGGTGAAATGTACAGAGCAAGAGAGCTTACTGACCTGATTTTAGGACAGTGGGCTCTGTTACTAGCTTTCCGTTAACATAAGTCTCAGCTCCTTCACATGGCTCAAGGACAACTGCTATTAAGGAAAACAGAGGGAATTAGGAGGCTTTACTTCCTGTCTGTCAATATTAAACACTGACGTACGAAACTGCAAGCCTGTGGAGCAAGATAAAGGTCGCTCACTTTCTCCCATTGGACCAGTAGAACTGGTAAATGTGCAGTGCTCATCCTTGATGAAGTGGCCACTGAGGACTATATCCTGACGACTGCTGGCGTCTACACGACCTACCCTAAGAAAAGAAAAAGTAACTATATGATGTCAGAGCAAACCAATAACAAGGGAATGATTTGATAGGCAGAACATCACTCCATCCTTTTATATTAATCTACCATTAGATTGTAAAATGTCTGACAGTATCTAACCTGGTGATTCCGTCTTTAATGTAGTACAGCAGGCACTCAGACATCAGAGGGTCCTCGTTGAGATTCACCAGATGAGGCGTCTGACACAGAACAAGGAATCATTTACCAACTGTAGACATTTGCTAGTAATACACATACAGTAAATCGTTCATTATCCATATGTTATTTACAATATAACATATGCATACACTACACATCAAAGAGCTGAAAAGCAATCTTTCCCAGTAACAACCATCAAACAATCAGCAATAGTTAAAAACCATGCAGTCAAATTCACTCCCACAGCTTCACAGCATGAGTCTCAGTCTGCTGTTTTGGGGCTGCAGTTAAACAGCCTTAAATCACTGAAATGGGGGCACTACCATCATCTTTTCCCCCATGTTTACAACCATGTATGTCTTCAGTGCAGTGAGGGAGTGTTTGAAGTGAGTAATGAAGTAGATTTCAGATAACACTTGACAAAGAAAAGCCCTCGACTGATGTGCCTTGGTGAGGCTCCTGCTGAAGTGAGACTCAGAGCACTCAGAGAAGAAGGCAGCTTTAAACACTTCACAGCTACGAACCTCATTGGGGGAAAACAGCCCGACTGTGTCGATAAACACAGGCTGGGGCTTTCTAGGGCTATCGGAGGGCTTTGGGGTAAATAAACAACCATTTCAGTGAATAAATGTTAAGTATTACTTTAGATCACAGAGGAGTTTTGCAGATATATTTTTTATATGTTCTTACCTTTTTGGGAGAGAACACGCCAACTGTCCCACCATCTTCTCGCATTGCTACACCCATTTCTGCCAGCAAGGCCTCTCTGTGGATGAAAGTCAGACTCAGTATACCAAGGGGCTGCATTTTTGTCTTTATGTCAAGATGCCTCACTAATTAATATAGTTTATATGCTGCACAAATGCAAAGTGGTTAATTTTTCATCAGTCCAACTCCATTGTTTCCTATTTGCTAATTACTCCATACGTAGTTACAACCTTAGGTCAGGAGAAAAAAAGTATGCATGCTATTCCTTAAGCCTGTTCTGTTTTTACACATCCTTCTCTGTGCAAGTAATGGAGTCATTTTAAGATGAACCATTTGTTAGACTTATATTATAAAATTAAGTCATCTTTAACAAAAACTCCACAGCCTGTTTCTCAACTATTTACAACTATTATTTTTGGGGTTTTTAAAACCGTTTTCTGCTATAAGCCTGTTGTCTCTCCGTGTTTATGAATTATTGTCTTTTTCACAATGTATGTTTGTTTTAGCTAGGACTCTTTTTAGATTAGATTAGATAGACTTTAATGATCCCAAATTAAGAAATGTCAGTGCTACAGCAGCAAAATATAAGAGACACAGCACACATACAGAAGATAGGAGAATAATAAGAGAACATTTAATTTAAGAGAAAAACTGAATCTAAAGGATTTAACTAATAAAATAAAATAAAATTGTAATATTGTATATCTCACCTTTCCATTCTAATGGCTTCTGTTCGGCGAAGTTTCTCTTCCCAAGTCTCATTGAGTTCAGCAATGATTTTCTCTGTTTCCTGACATTTCAAAATACAGTGGTAATTAATTAATTTCAAGGACAGGTCTGGTGATGATGTTCTATATTTTTATTTTTGTCATCAAATACCATAGAAAGAACAAAACAGACAATGTACTGATCCCACTTACAAACATTGTGTGTTTAGCTAAAGCCTGACATTTCTTATTCCTCTGTGTCACAGAGCTCCATTGTTGTTCAAAAACTATTTAAAAAACATCAATGAGCCACACTGTTGCAGTGGTTGACATGCTCCTGTAATAAGATGAGCGTGGGCACTGTAGTTTATTTTGAAGTCAATCCCACATACAGTGGATGGTTCTGCTGCCACAAATACTCACTAGAGCACCAAATCCATGACCAAAAATAGTCCACAAATGCACAATTTACTCCTGTTTGTATTGTTTCTTCTCTTTTAGAAAACCTTTGCTGCTTAACATTCCCCATCTCTCTCCCCTCACTTAATGCCATCCCTCTACTATCCATTCTCTAATACAGATAGAAAATGCCTAAAAAATACTCAAAGATGTATGACTTTTGACAATGGGCCATCAGGGGAAGTCAGAAAGTACTGATAAACGGACAAATACATAGTTAGTTTCAGTCTTTTCATGAGATTTGTCAGCCTTAAACTTTAACTACTGAGAAGGTTATGAGTAAAGTGCTTAGTGAAGACACTGAAGATTTATCTGCATATGATATGAAAATATACAGCTGATGAGCTGATATCCAATATGTACATGCAGTACATTAACACTGTGTCAATGCAGAGTGTGGGTTTGAGAGTTTAACTGTGTGCAGCATATTATCCAGTGTTTACCTTCAGCCTCTCGATGGCCTCTTCGCTGCCCGGGCTGAACATGATGCGGTCATGAAGACTGGCGATCGATCCGGCACGGCTGGACAAGGCTGAGAGAGACGGAGAGGGACTCATCCCCGTCATGGCATTGGTCACTGTGGAGAGATCATCTCTTTGATTCACAGCTTGGCCTTTATTGTTATTGTTCTTGCAATCGGATAGGTCTGTCGCTGTGGGAGGGGGCGCAGGGTGTGTACAGGAAGTGGGTTTGGGGAAATCAATAATAGGGAATAAAGAAATTGAGAAATGCAAACAGATAAGGAAGATAAGGGAAAATAGAAAAGACAAGGAAAGAAGATATGTGGCTTGAAACAAATCTAACTCACAGAGAGAAACTTGAACTGCTAGTACACAAGCCAGGGCAGCAACAGCAGAAAGCCACACGCAGAGAAGAAGACTTTAATTTAAAAGATGCAGAGGTCATCCAGCCATGACCAAAAACAATGCAGCTATTATACAAAAAGTCAAGCAGAGAGTCATATGCAGGAATATTCATAAACAAGAAAACATAAAATATCCATATATTTATATTGTTCATCTTCATCAGATATTAAATCTAGTATGATATAGGGATTCTATTGCTCACTCCCTCCCTAAACGTAGTCATCATGTATGGAAAATTAAATATATCAGCTAGGCAGCCCTTTGTGCAGAGACAAAATGACTCATTTGTAATAGGGTAATATTTCCTGCCGAGAACATTGGGAAGCCAGAACTCCCAATTAAGATTATTATCTAAAAGCAGCAAGATGTATCTAATGCTCAGTGTACTTCTCTAAAATTAGAAAGCAGAAATCCATTTCTCTGGCAGAGAATCAGACACAGTGGTAAGTCTTTTTAGGATAACCTTGAGTCTTCATTGGACATTTATTTTGAAATCCAAATTTGTATTGTATTTGTGTTTCTATTTATCAAAATAGTCTAACAAAAAACCTGATTTCACATCAGGTTCCCTGTTTTCTGTACAGTGATTTGTCCTGCCATTGTTGTGGCACGACGAAGGCCACAACAATGGCAAAAAATATAAACCCTGCAGCTGCTGCTATGACAACAAAAGCAATAATTTGGGAGAGTGTTTCACACCCATCCATCTGGTTGCCCGCCTAGATGGATCATGTAATATTGCCTTTGCAGTGCAGTTAATAAAGAAAGACAGTAAACATTTATGGCATACAATGAGATGACTACCTCAAAGATCCAATATTATGTAAGTGATTATATTCTCTCTGTGACAGTTATCATCTTATGTTTACTATTATGGCTGCCAACAGGAGGCGATGGAGTCAGACAGACCCTGCCAGGGGAATGGGAAGCTACAGTTTGTACATCAGGGAAATCACAGACAGGGATAATTATTGTCCATAATCTCCCATATTGTATTGCTCTGCTTTATTGCTTCATAAACAATTAAGCTCTGTCCCACCAATGCCACAGCTACGAATCCATACACAGATCTCTACAGCACCATGGCACGGCACATTTAGCCCAATAGGACCTGATAAGAGCCAAAATGACAAAGCTAAAAAATCACCCTCAGGCCTGGACTGCATGCTGTTTACATTGCATTAACATTATCTACTTGTATTTCAGTGCAATTCGATCTATTCTTTATGATACTGTGGTGCTGCAGAGATCAAAGAAAAGCTACTATTTACTGTCACATTAAGCACCAGTGATGCTAAGCTGCCACAAGAGCAAAAGCAAGAGCCAGAAAACACACATTTCAAACCCTCTATGTCAGCACCAGTTGCTCGATATGCTGGGAGAAGAGAAGATAAAGAGTGATAGAGAAAGAGAAAAAGAAACAGTGAAACTATAGTTTTAAATATTCACTTATTTGCTGAAAAAACATTTTGTGGCAAAGTTAAAGATGCCTTCAAATGTATTTTTAAATTATTAGTTTTTTACAGATAGACCAGAATTCACACCTCTTCCCTTCAATGAAAAGCACATAAGGGGCTGCATTCACTTCTGGCTGTTAACCTGCTATGCTATTTGAACAAAATAGCTAGATCCTACATTTTCCATCATGCAACTCAATTGCATCATTTCATTAGACCCTCCATGCCTGGTAAATGCACACTATTTTAATCTTCACACCTCCAGGTTGTATCTAGGACTTTTTCTATTACATGTTCATGCCAGCTTACTTGACATGCTAGCTCCTGAAGCAAATGTTGTTTTTGTTTTTGCCACAACATGGAATTTAACATTTTATGAAGTTTATCATTGAGAACAATGTGCATGCTAACTACAGGATCTGAAACCATTACACAGGTTTGATATTACATCTAGATATAGCCCTATATGGTCACATGAACCCAATAAATGATGCCTTACTCTCAATGATGTCACCCAGGCCCTGGGCGAAGAGGAGGTCTTTCAGACGAGACACCTCCTCCTTCAGCTCTCGCACCAATCGGTTGTTGGGATCCTCATTGATAACGGCGTTACAGCGAATCTGTTTGGCGCGGTCTGCGTACCTGTGGGTATAAGGGAGAGATCATTGAGCATGTGATACAGGTGAGGGAGGAGAAAAAAAGACACACACACATCCAAAGGATTCTGCAGCCTGGCACTGCAGCTGCAACTCACGAAGGAGGTTTGAAATTTGAAACTGATGCAAGCCACAGAGGTGTACTACGCAACACTTTGGTCTCAATGGCATCAATGCCCCTCAAAGCCACATTTAGCAGCTATGTGGGAGGAGAAAAGGTGTTTACCTGAGTGTGCTGAGGGTCTCATCGTAGTTGATGTCAGCTGGACTTAGGGCAGCTACCATCGCAGTACGAGAATTCCCCCCTGACACAATGAAGACGAAAAAACGCTTTAGTTTCAGTTTTTGGAGAACTAATGGATCACTAAGAGAAATACTGTTCATACCCAAATTTTCTCTCAGTAGCCAGGTCAAAACTGAATCTCTGTAGGGGATGAAGCTTTCCACCTTCTTCTTCTTTTTATTCTGTGTATCAAATTGAAACAAACAAATAAAATCATTGTATTTATTGCCATTACGTTTTTACTATACTATAAAAAAAAAAAATAACACTAAATAATTTAAATAAATTACCTTATTCGGCCCAGAGTCCTGAAATTAAGTAGAAAGTAAAATTACGTTTATTCTTCATAACACTTGCCTTATCTTACAGTGTACAATATGCAGATATACATACCACTTCTGCCAAAGCAGAGATGACTTTCCCCAGTGTAGTTAGAGATTTGTTGATATTTGCTCCTTCCTGTGATAGAGCAAAAAGCAGAGGATGATATTGATATTGAAAATAAACACACTTATTAGTTGCTTTAATATGGATTAAGTCATAGTAATTGTTTCCCATTTAGGCAAGAAAATGGGTTTTTAGAGCTGTGATGACTTTGAGGGAAACATTTCACCTTAAGCCGAGTCCCTTTGGCTCCAGTAGAATCTGCCCTCTCACTGCCAGCCAAATCCACCAAACTTATTTTGCTGACCTGCAACAGAACATCCAATAATTAGACTGCCAATAAATAACACATTAGGCGATAAAAAAGCTAGAGCTACTCATCTTTATTCTAGAGACATACTTCATTAAAGAAGCATCTTTACAATGTTACCTTATCATTACAGTATGACCTTCAAGCAATCATTGATTTCCAATTTACGACAAGATTTTAATCAGTGTCATCAATCAGCTCATAGAGGCAACAGCTCAATGTTAAATACATTCAGTCAGGATGGGAAAAAAACTACCTTCTCAGAGGTGTTATCAGTCTCAGCATCATAGCGTTTCTGGGTGAATATGATGTTAAAGACAGCATGCGAGCGACTGCTTGTCTCATTCATGTTGGTGGCAGCCACCGTCCTGCAGATACAGTGAAGACATTTTTATTAGTTTGTGCAGAAATGCTCCACATTTGTATAACAAGAAGAATGTCTTTTAAAATGACAGAGCAAATTATTAGTTCTGTTATTTCTATTGTAGGTCCGAAAAACGTAATAAAGAAACATAATAGGATATAAATAATGAGCTGAATCTTTGCATACATCATAAAGAGCTTTATTTTTTGAGTGCCAGCACTGACAGCAGAGTGAAGTGCCTGAATGAATAAACAGCTCCATCACCTGGCCTTGTTGCCAGAGTCCATCAGGTCCTGGATGTCATTGTAGGCAGTGACAGCCAGTTTGGACAAGTCCTCCACATAAGGTCCCATCAGAGGATGTTCTCGGACACGCAGGTTCCCTTTATTTTTGGGGTTCAGTAAATCCCGCACACGTTCACAGTAGATTTCCATGTAGCTTACCTGTTCAGATTCATAATATTAGCTTGAACATTCATAACAGGTGTCAGGTTTAGGTTCACATACCGCAGACGTCTATTTGCATTAATTGCATTAGTAGTATTGGTGTTTGTGTCTACATGCCTAAGGACTGCAGATAGAAATATTCGGCTGAACTCATACAATACATCTCTTCTCTTTTTGTTAGATTAATGATTTGTGTACATGGTCCCTGACAAATAAATGTATAAACTAAAATGGAGGAGCTAATGACAGAGGGCATGCAATGCTTACCTCCACAGAATAGGACATGCTGTTGTCTGCATTGTCATTAAACTTGGTAAAAAGATCTTCACACAGCTGTAAAGGAGAAAAATAAGAACATTATTTCCACAATAGACATTCAAACTCATCTTACCTTTCATGTATTACAGTACTGGGGTCTCATTTATAAACGTGGCGTACGCACAAAACGGGGCTGAAAAT
Source organism: Sander lucioperca (assembly GCF_008315115.2). Lineage (NCBI taxonomy): Eukaryota > Metazoa > Chordata > Actinopteri > Perciformes > Percidae > Sander > Sander lucioperca. The sequence goes on from NC_050183.1 coordinate 11,436,257, forward strand.
GTGCGTACGCCACTTCCCACGCAAAGGTTGTGATTATAAAAAAACAAACATAACGGAAGAATGTGCGGTCCTCCACGCAAACTCTAACCCATGCGTACGTACATTTCGGGTACTGAAATTTCGGTTCACTGGGTGGTGAACTGAAGTCAGACTGCAGAAAGTAAATATGGGAATAACGATTACTTGTAATATTTTCAAGTATTGATGCCTCACGCACATTTTTTCACTCCATATCATCCACGTTACCATGAAGATTAAATCCAGCAGTGTTATTTGCGCTTGTACTGAGTGATACTTGTTCCATAAAGACCAACTCAAATGGGGGGGGGGGGTGAATACCACTAGTTGATGCTGTGATTTTGGCAAGGTGTTAATAATCACAATATGTTGTAAACATATCAATTCTGCAGTGACCCCATGCGTAACGCTGCATGATGGCACTGCTGGCCCTGCAGGAGGACTACGCTAATGGAAGAATCAGGAGAGAAAGAGACTTCAGGGACCATGACGATGACTAATGGCTAATATGCTGATTTAGATTCCCTAAAACTGTGCTCTTGGATCTATGTACTGAAATTGAGTCCAGTAGAGAGGGCAACGCGCCGGAACCGTGCCATCCCGGTCCAAATACAGGTCCTCACCACTCTGGGGGAAACTGGCTGTTTCCAGAGGGAATTGTCAGACAGCTAAGTGTTTTTTTTATTATAAATATTATATATAATCTTCAACTTTATCACTAAGGCTTGTTTGGATATAATATATAGTTCTGTTAAATCGTATTATATATGTCTGGTATATCAAAGCTGTCCCCGAGTGCCATAATGCCTGCCGTTTTGGACATATTATTAATACATGTAGTTATAGATCAGGTTTCCCTACACTGTGCAAGAACAGGCCGAAATTATAATTCAATTTGCAGCAATTCCTGAACGTCTGAGAAGTTTTTTCTTTTTTCTCCGCCAGTCATCATGATTCGGTGTAACAACTGCCAGTGTCATTAACATACTGATCAGCATTCATGAGGAGCTTTGCATTGACTATTTATGGTTAAAAATGGGCGTGTACACGGCGGGATAAGAGGCTGAACCACGTACGCACACCCCTAGGTAATCTCTGATTTATAAAGGGAACATTGCTTACAGATGTGCGTACGCACGGTTTTATAAATTTGGCATACGCCATTTTGGGCTTTTCGGCGTACGTACACGTATAGTAAGGATCCTACGCACAGTTTTATAACTGAGACCCCAGGTCAGGTAATCATACTGGCCCTCATTTATGAAACATGCGTACGACCAAAAACAGGCGTAGGACGGGCGTACACCGATTCCTACGCAAAGCAAGGGATTTATCAATTTGAACGTGAGCGTAGGCTGCGATAAAATCTCACGTCTGGTCTGAACTCGTGTACGCAAGTTTTGGAGTCAGTGTGGACTTGCGGTGCAGCATATACAAAGTTTATCAGGAGAAGGAGAAGTCATCAGTTGATCACTTGTCAGCAATGGCAGATCTGGCTCTTTTAAAAGAACTCTATTCGCCGGTACAACAGTGCACACGTACGCGCACGGGCCACGGTGGAGCGCTCCATCGGATTGATTAAGGGCAGATGGCTCATGGTCTTGCATCAGAGGGGGGACCCTACTATACATGGCAGAAAAATTCTGCAACATAGTTTTAGCCTGTGGGGTTCTGGAGCCAGATGACCTGATGCCCAGAGAGCAGAGTCCAGCACAGCCCCAACTGGGGGCTATACGAAGGAGACAGGATATTATTCCTCGCTTTTAAAAGGTATTGTATTATGTTTGGCAATGATAGCCTACTCAATACAGGAAACATGACGATGCACAACATTTGTATTTATTCTTCAGGTTTTCGTTTCTCTTTTAAAGTGTTGTTAATGGCCACAAGTGAACGGTTTATTTCTGCCATTGACCGAGTTATTTCGGCTTGTTTTTCCGGGTCGGGGTGGTGGTCCAGCACGGGGGGGGGGGGGGCGGGGGGAGGACACACGCTCTCCCTCACAGCTGTTGCCTGGCTCTGACTCATGAAAAAAACACGAGAAAAATAAAAGACACCGCATAAACTCCGCTACTGTGTGTTCATTTAAATATAGGTAAACCATATAGGCCTAAGAGATTGCAATATAAGCCTGTATATTACTATTAGGACTATAGCATACATATGTCAAGGATGTATAAATTAAATAAACTTCAGCTGGAGTCCAATTTACTACGGCAACACTGTTGACTGCATCAGTGATCTCTTTCCATACCGCATTCTTTCTACAGCCTTTAATAACAGTTTTCAGGCTGACAAATAGTGAACCTGAGATATCAGGGTTTCAATCTCCACCTCTGAAAAGAGCCGCTTCTCAGCCGGATTATGTCGTATCTCCATGTCGTAAATTGTAGGGGCGAGGCCTCAAAACCCAGAATATATGGGGGCGTGATATTTAAATTATGATCGTTTCCAGCCGCTGCATTTATCAATGTACGACCATTCTTACGCTCTGATTGGTGTGATACGAACGTTTCATGAATCACACGTGAAGCCTGTTGTAAGAGGATTTCTGCGCTCATATCTGCGCTCGTTTCTGCGTTAGGTTGATAAATGAGGGCCAATAAGTCTGTACCAGGGGAATGATTCCTTGTTGATCCTTGACATCCTGTTTCCCCATCATGGTGTAGGACTTGCCAGCGCCTGTCTGACCATAAGCAAAGATGCAGACGTTGTATCCCTCGAAGGCGTGCAGCAACATTTCCTCTCCGATGTCTTTGTACACTTGCAGCTGAGAGGCAAAGTTGATGTCCTCTGGCTGTGGACAGAGATCAATAATCAGCCACTGAAATCCTAAACTTTCTCATAAAGCTGACAAACGCAACATAAAGCCAAAGTGAAGCAAATGTGTGTGTGTGTGTGTGTGTGTGTGTGTGTGTGTGTGTGTGTGTGTGTGTGTGTGTGTGTGTGTGTGTGTGTGTGTGTGTAATATTGGGGTGTCTGTACAACATTTGCGCTGCCGGGGTGAGGAAAGGGTTACCGAGGTGTGGGACCAGTAGGAGTAATCAAAGTTGAAGCTCTTGTTGTCTTTGGCCTGCTTGGGGTTGATGATGGCTGAAAGACAGGACAAGGAACACGAGTCAGAGGGAGGGTGAAACTGTATCTGAGCTGTGTCGGTGTCATGTTGTGCTAATAGAACTGGAAAGGCCTTAGTCGCCTCCTCTTTCTGTACCCATAGTCAGATGTATTGTTTGGGCCTCTGCACTACAGCAAAGCATTAGACTGCAGATGTATTGGGACAAGAAACCTATTGGCAGTTTTTGGAAGATGAACACACACCCCCCCCAATAACACACACACACACACACACACACACGAAAGGTGGTAGTATGGACTGAAATATATACTTCGTGTTATATCAGTTGCCATCAACTTATTGTACAGTATTCCTGTTGCTGTAAAAGATGCCATTTAAACGTAACCACAGCCTCTTTGCCCGTATTAAGAATGTTTTTTGTTTTGTTTTTTTTGTGGCATTTTTACGCCTTTATTTCTAACAGGGCAGCTTTAGAGAGAGAGAGGGGGAATGACATGCAGCAAAGGGCCTCAGGTCGGAACTGAACCAGCAGCCGCTGTGTCGAGGTATGAGCCTCTGTATATGGGCGTGCGCTCTACCAGGTGAGCTACCCTAGTTCCCTTAAGAACATTGAATACAACAGTAGAAAATACAATCAATACAAACTGTATGACAGTATAGGAAATATCATGCACATCAAAAACATTAGAAATCTTCAGTATAGCCCTGCTGGTGGCCCTGTGAGGCTGGAACACTAATTGAACCAAAACACAACATTTATGGACAAATAAGGAACTATTTTGCAAGTTTTACTTTCTACTTTCAAATGTACAGTTTGGCCTGAGGGCGGTGCCAGATTAAAAGACCATGTTGTTACCTACCAGGTTTCTCTATCTACCAGTGGCCATTTTAGGACAGCACAGGCTCAGCTCATCTTTCAACAGCCTCAGACGGAAACAACCATCAGTCCTGAGCTGCACTTCATCAGGCTCAAAATTCTGTCTTAATGGATTTTATAATATTCATTTATTCCAGACTGTCAGAGAAGCGCTGATATAATTTGAGCTCTGTGTGTTTCCACCGACTGTAGTGAAAGTCAGAGGTGTTTTTCAAAATGAGTCAAATTAAAACTTCCATCTTTCTAATCAAACAGGAAAATACATTTTCCCATTATACATGAACTACTTTAAATTATTATTAGAATAATTATTCTTAGTGATTTATGATGGCCAGTGTTGTATTTTGTTTTTAATCACAGAGAATCCCGACTAATGTTCTGGTAGATTTCCATCCCCAGGATGATGACTCTGATCAAATCGCTTCCTACTGATACAGTATCTGTCCTAACTTGACATTAGATATGTCTGCTCTGTGACCTTTCACAAACAAAATGTAGGTACTCGTTCACTTTATGATATGAATGACACCTATCTTTTTTTGGTTCACTTCATCTGGTAGTTGTTATTATGTTATCACATTGTATTCTAGAGGTATTTGCTTTTTAGTACAGTGTAGCTGATAAGGCTTGTTTGCAGCTAATAAGCTTTATACGTACAGTATATGCATCTAGAAAGGTTGCGCAATATCATGAATACGTCAAAACAATGCCTAAAGAAAACATAACTTTTTGATATATTAATTATATATTATATTATATTTTCTTGTCCAAATGTATAACTTCTGGAATAATAAATTTGATCTGACAACAGACAACTGAGCCATCTGAAAGAATACTATTCTCAAAAAAAACATGCAGCAAGAGAGAGTTCTGTAGAAAAATGCTGTTAAATAAAGCTTGTGTAATGGGATGCTAGGGCCTACTGCAAGCTCATTTTTATGATTTAGAGACACAATTTACAATTACAATTCACATTGTGTACTTAAAGGCAAAATATCAGATACAGAAATGCAAATGACTCTGGTCTTTCTAAAATCATCTACCAAACTCAAGTAACAATATACAACACAACACATGAACAATATATGTGGTGTGGTCTGGTGATGCCAACTATTTAAATGCTTCCTCCCTGCTCCCGGAGCTCCAGACACCATTTTCCCTGCTAATGCAGATGTGGTCGATAATAGAGGAAAAGGCCCAGAGCTAAGTACACTCTCAAGTAAGTGTACACACTGTTATTTCCTTTCTACACTGCTACTGTTTCTAGCTATGAAATATAGGCCAGTGTGGCTGACGTGGGTTTCTGGTTTCAGGCCCATTCATCCTCACCATGACAAAAAGATGAGGCCTTGTTTGCTGGGCATGACGTGACCAGTTACCTACGAACATAGATCCATTACAGTTTACACACAGTGCCCTATTTCATATTCATCAGAAATCTGCACTTATAAAAAAACATGGTTTGCTGCTAACCACAGCCACAGAATCAATTTGATTAATTAACTCGAAATATTTTCCATACTGCTCATTTCCCCTACAGTGTCTCCTGCCACAAATGGTCTACTACAGTAATGTGTCAGAGACATCATGACATCACTAGATATTCTACTTAGAATTGGAGGGACAGCTAACATTAATCAAGCAATGGTCATTAATCCATCCACTCATCACATTTGTGTATGAGTGACTGTGTAGACTTCACCCTTATTACCTGTTTCAGTGAACTCTGCTGTTGTTGGCCATTGCAAAGACTGCTCACATATTCTGAAATAAGCTGCGGCCGTGCATTTGTTTGCAACTTAGAATAGAAATTGAATAAAACGCTACTTAGAGTCTTCGCACCTGTCCTAAATAACCACATTCCAAAGAAAATGCAGTTTCTGTGATGCAGGTGAAACACCTTGCTTACAATATCTTGTAAAAAGAATCAAACTATTACTTTTGTTTTTATACTGCATTTCTGATATGTAACATCCCTCCTATCATTGATAAAAAAGAGACATTTAAGAAGATTCCTCCTCCCAAAATGTCTCAAGCTGCCACGTGGTGGAAACAGGAAAGAAAATGATTGACTTTTCAAAAAAAAAAAAGACCTCATTCTATAAAATCGGGATTCTATAACAGAAGAAAGCCATCAAATAAACCCAATTTAAAAGGATACATGGATTCATTTACCAAACCTTTCAAATGAATAATCTGTAATGATCTAACTATCACCCAGAAGCAGAGCCTCCGCAGTACAACATCCTCTCGTTGATTTCTCATCTCTGATTGTGGTATGATTCATACAAGATCCCCCCCCCCCCCAGATAAGGTTATTACTTTAGAGTGACAGTTATTGGCAGAATATACAAGTGTTATAGGGAGACATAGGGCAGCACTGCACTCAGTAGCTTGGGTGACGTTGTCAGCGGTCACAGCTTGCTTGTGTGAGGCCAGTTTTACACAGAGCACGTCTCCTATCTTCATCATACTCCCTTTTACTACCTGTCTTCTTTGTTTATGATGGAAACGCTTTTTAATTACAAGTTGTTGAGTTTTATAGATGACGCCAGGTCTTGAAGTCATGTCACTGCATGGGGGCAAACTAATTAGACGGGGTACAACAACAACTCATTTCTCTTCTGGCGGTGTGCTCACAGACTAGAGGTGGTCAGGAGTGTATGCACATATCCACAATATGTACACTTTTATCTGCATAAAGCGTACGCCACTGATATTTACACTTATTTTAACACAGCACAAATCACAGCACAAGCACAATCTTTGAAAGAGAGAAATAATGAGTAGGAGACATGATATACAGTATAAGCTTGCTATATGTAATGTTTTTATTTTTAAGAGCCAACTTTCTAAAAATCTGATTTTGATGCCTGAAATATGATCCATCCAAAAAATAATCCACCAAATAGACCATTTTAAATAAATGGAAACATGCTCTATTGTTGTTAAATGAACTGACTGGAATGGCAGCAAACTCCTGCCAACGTAGTGTGAATGAATTACTTCTGAACACAGAAACCACTTATTGGACACTGATATATATATATATATAAAATATAAAAAATAAAAAATAAAAAATAGTGCAGTTAAAATATAGGGATTAGTATACAGTATATAGTATATACTAGTATAGCAGTATTTTGCAAAACTGCACCACTGCTCCTGGTTATCACTGTCAGCGACGCCCACATCTTTTATCCTAATTATTGTGGTGATTATCTGCATTAGTAAATTTGAGTTGTTAAACATCATATTTTCAGCATCCTATTATGGCACATTCCATGCTTGTCTTTGTCATAGCTGCTGGGTCTTCATAATTGTGACTGAGCGATGCTGGTCGACTGTCACGGATGACCTGCCCCAGTCAATAAGAGAGGAAATGTGGCTGCGTCAGCAGGTCTCGCGGAGGGGATGTGAACCCACTGACTGGAGACTGGAGGAGAGCCACGCTGATGCTATATTCAGCAGCAGCGGCAGCACTGTACAGTAAGTGGTATGTCTGCTGCTATATGTCTGACTTCTATACCAGTTTATAAAGCCTAAGACACTTACTATAAGACTATAAGTCTTTAACGTTTTAAGCCAAGGACCCGTTTAACTGAAAGAGAGATGGAGCAGGGACCCCCTACTACATATACTGTAGAAAATGAAGTTGCATATTGAGCTGGGCCTACAATAACGTGTAGGGTGGCCTAAAGCCTTTATACATACCTTTTTAGTGTACAGAATACTAAGCTATTAAATAATTGTTGGTATGATTTTATAAATCATGTTTAAATGTTAAACATACATGTGGCACAGTGAATCCTTAGGATTAATTGGATCTGTGAATAGCTATTTTAGAGACTACCTTACCTATAGGCCAGTAAGCCTATCATCAGTGGGGATTTATATTTGCTATTAATATGTTGGATTCATGTTAAGACTTTTAAATTTTTGAAAAAACTTTCAAAAATGAAAAATAATTTGGAGACCCCCTAGGGGTCCCAGACCCCCTGTTGAAGATCCCTGCTATAAGACACACTTTTGTCTATGCCAAAATTAGTAAACCTTATGATAATAAGGTCTTTAATTGTGCTAAAATTAGAATTAAGAGAAGCAGCATGAATTCACTCAATCTCCCATAAAATAAACGAGATTTTTGTGAATGTGTTTACAGGGGGAGTGTCTACATTCAAACACATAGAATATACCACAATAACATACATTTGCAGGAGTTGGTAAAGTATATACACAGATATTCTGAGTCAGTCCATTCACAAAATGTCTTACAAGTTTGTTGCTGCAATATAAATCTAAATCTATCCACCAAGTGTATGCACCCAACAGTCCACTAAAGAGAGGCCCATTTTTTCTTGAGGTTCATCCCCTGCATCTTAATTAAGGTCAGCGTGGGAGGGAAGATCTCTCCAACAACAAGATTATTGCCATTCTCCTGCTTTGTGGGAACTGGGGTATTTGCCCACACAAGAGTGTCAGAGAGCACAAAGCAGAGAGTGAGACTCACACACAAAAACCCACTCCTTCTTCATCTTCCTTTCCTCAGCCCAGACTACAAAAAGACAAGGGGGCATTTATACCCTGCCTCTGTAGCCCCTCCAGACACTGCAACCAATGGGCTTTTTCATGACATCAGTCTGCTCACATCCTCCAGCCCACATCCAGAGCCATTGACTCAGTTTGTAAGAGAACAATCTGCTCTGCTGAAAGACCTGTCTGACATTGAAAGCGTCTTTGTGTTCTCTGTGGATCTGACCAACAAGACGTTTTCTAGTGCTGTTGACATATTGATAAACTCAGTTTAATTTCTGGATTTTAAGGTAGATTGATTAAATAGAAGCATGACTTAGGCCTCACAAAATTTGTAAAGCCCACTGAAATGTTCCTTTTCACTGAAACTTTAACTGCAATTTACCAGCTTGTAGAGGTGATTTATATAGTGGGGAATCAAGCCCACAAGCTCAGATTTAACTAGATCCAGGTCTGAGAAGATCCTTTGCACCTTCTTATGTTACTTATATTAGATATCATAACTATTTCCGATTTGACTGCGATAAATAAATCAGAAAAATTCACATTGTGCCATTCGCATCACCCACTTCAAGTTCCTGTCTTTGCATTGACTTTGTATGCAATCAAGCCGCGCAATTTGTGTGAAACGTGGGCGGTGTGAACACAGCATAGAGTTTTGCCAGTGGCAGTGTTAACATTTTCAAACCGGTTTGATATTAATATAGTAATAAACTGTATTTATATAGTGCAATTCATGCACAAAATGCAACACAGTGCATAACATTAAAACAGATAATCATAACATTTATGAATAAATAATGTATAAAAACTTTTATTATTAAAAATTAAAACAGCAGAAAAAGACAAAATGTAACAACCATCAGCTAAAACCACTTGATTTGAAAGTTTAATGCTCTGAACCCGCAATTTCCACCAACTGCGGATCGGCTCCGCTGCGTGTCGGCTCCGTGCTCCGCTGTCCTTCAATACCCACCAGGTCTGGATTTGTTGTGGAATGGCTGCGGCCAGGGACGTCGTTAGGCCTATTTTAGGGGGGCTGAACCTACCCCAAAATGTTCCTAAGCCCCCCTAAATAATAATAAGAACAACAATAACAATTCGATGTATCCTCATTTATATTTAGCCGCAACAAATGATATATATCCAGCTACAAAAAAATAGCCGAAAAGTACGAAGTTAGACAGAAGTACAGAGAGTCGTTGTGCTATCAAGATGATGCACCGTACCGTCTCGTTGCATTGGTGGGAACTGGCAGCTTTCAGAGCGTTGCAGACCGGCGCGTTGCAAGTAACTGGGGGATTCATCTCGTCTCGTCGCTACTCTTTGGTCTGAACTCGCTATGCACCCCCCCCACACAAACACACACCGATACACGCTAATGGTGAAAGGAAAGTTGATTACACCTAGCGTGATACAGAGTGAAATTGTAAGTTGTTTTTAATGGCCTGCTAACCTTTAGCTACGTTTTCTTGAGGTAAAGGAAAGGGGATATTTTCGTTTGCTATGGAAAACTAAAGTCTAGCTAGAGTGAACGAGGGAAATACAAGAAATGGTTAACTTAGCAAGCTAATCACAACTCTTTATCCATTGCCAATAATATAGCCTATCTCTATAGTAGGAATATTCTAAAACTATATCAATCCCCATAGAATGTTGTTGTCACTGAAAACTAAAGTCATCGGGTCCCTGTTAATGCTAATATATCGTTGTATCCTTCAATTCATTGAGCAGATGAGATGGATATGGAAGATATTTCAGCAGAGAGAGAAAGAGAAGCAGGAGATTGGCAGGGCAGTTGATTCTGAGGGAGCCGGTGTGATTGAGGTCAGTAGTGGTCTACAGGTTTAAGGATTGTTTTGTAACAATAAGCATTTGTTGGCAGGCCTAGGCACTATGCATAGCCTAAACTAAATTATTTCATTATATTTATTATATATGCTAGCTATATTCTAACCAATTTAACTTTCTTCATTCATTGGCTGTGATAAATTAAATACATATGTAGATGTTGCCTAAGGCTAGGCTAAATATGAGGACATGCCCACAGATGTGAAAATAAAATGAAAGCAATCCTACATACAGTAAACATTACTCCAAATCTTTTATTCCTTCCGCCATCAGGTTATTGTATTTAGACAGTAGCCACTTTAAATAGGATCCGTATCAATAGCTTACATGATAAAGTATGCAGTGATGCCTATTATGCCTATTTTTTTTCTTTTTCTTGTACTGCTATTTGTCATATTTGTTTAACTTACCAACTTATTAGCTGTCTGGCCTCTGTTTGTCAGCTTTTGGACATTTTGGATGTTGTTTCATGTGACCAATTTGCATTTCGAAGTCATGAAATTAGCATCAGGGTTTTGTTTTATCTTAAAGGATAAGACAGGAGGAACAGATTAGAAATGGAAGAAGAGGATATGTCTGTCACTTTTTACTTGTTAACATATTGGTTTCTTGACTGGTTGTTAACCTAAGTGTAGCTCTAATACAGTAACAAAAGATGTGAGTGCAAAGATTTTGCAAACGCAAGTTACAAATACCCTGGGGGCTAAGCCCCCCCTGTCTTTCAATCCTAGTGACGTCCCTGGCTGCGGCCATGACTGACAGCTGAAGTCACTAGGACCCACAAGATCTCGCGAATTCACGTATGATCGCGCAATATAACAGGATGTAGTTTCTATAAACAGAACCACAAAACCAACAACAGTTTGTTTCAGGCCTGTCTCCGCCCATTATGACGTTTTCAAGGTGTAGTGCAGGGAAATATGATCTGCCGTGAGCACGGTGTATTTTATTTAGAAAATTAACTGGATGTTTTATTTTGTTTCTGTGCTCGACTTCCTGTCCCGCACTATCTGCCCTGAGCTGAATTGCTGCGGAGCTCTCCAGCGTCCGGCAAAAATAGAAGCTCTGCGTATCTGCTCCGGAGGGCTGAATCACCGGAGCTGGGACGGAGTCGGAACGCAGCCGTTCTTCAGTGGAAATACACACACTGACTTTAACAGAAACCTGTTGACTCCGCCGCCGTTCCAGAGCGGATCCGCAGCTGTTCCGCAGCCGGTGGAAATTGAGGATTACCCGCAAACATCCAGTTCATTTTCAAAATAAAATACACCGTGCTCACGGTGGATCATATTTCCCTGCACTACACCTTGAAAACGTCATAATGGGCGGAGACAGGCCTGAAGTCAACAGTCACAATAATCTCCACAAAAAAGGGAGATCAGCAGGTCAGCACAGAGTTGTTTCCCCGCTACTCCTCTGGATGGAAACAAACTGTTGTTGGTTTTGTGGTTTATAGAAACTACATCCTGTTAAATCGCGCAATCATACGTGAATTCACGAGATCTCGTGGGTCCTTGTGACTTCAGCTGTCTGTCATGGCCGCAGCCGTTCCGCAACAAATCCGGACCTGGTGGGTATTGAAGGACGGCGGAGCACGGAGCCGACACGCAGCGGAGCCGATCCACAGCCGTTCCGCAGTTGGTGGAAATAAGGGGTAAGACTTCCAGGCAGATGGTTCCAGAGTTTTTCAGGTGTAATTAAGGAAGGCTGCCTCTCCATGCCTTTTAGTTCTGACCTCAGGAACAATCAAGAGTAAGGGACCTAGCAGGCACATATATCTCATCCATGTCAGACAAAACCAATCAGTGATTAAAAAAAAAAAAAGAATTTGAAAATTAGTTTTGTGACAGACAGAATGTAAAGATTTTACGATTGGGAAAATGTGGGTAGTAGCGGGGGTTTACAATAACTGACTGATTGATTGATTGATTGATTGATTGAAATGACATATACTGTTCTGGTTCAGCCGGTTTTCATAAAATCAAACCGGTTTTAACTTGTACACTGACCGGCAAAACCGGAAATTGACCCAAATCTAGTATATGTTTTTACAATGGCTGCTGTGCTTTGACAGCCTGATTGACTTTATATACTGTTGAATGAGCCACAGTACTGTACAGTTTGTATTGCAAAACTACTATGGTGGGTTCTCTCAAACACCATTTAAGAATAGGATAGTGAATATGGCAGTGATAAGCAGGAACTGTCCAAATTAGCATAACATAAAGAACAACCAGACACAGGGGCGGACTGGGACAAAAATTCATCACTGTAGTCACACCAGCCCACATCACCACGCCCATGCAGCCCCACCCATGGACACGTGCATTCACTAATTACATTTGTGTACAGATGGTAAAATAATATAAGCAGTACCTTATGTAACAGATTTTTAAACATTTAATGTAAGTAACTGGCAAACAATGCTTACTTCTTTTTAAAGAGCACACGTTTATAACAAATTTACACATACTGTCGGTTTGTATGCTGTTACTGTCATTCTCTACAATATGTTGTTCTTTGTTGTCACTGTCTGTCTGTTCGATTGTCCGTGTTTCTCTCCGTTGACACTGTACATATTGTCTGTCTGGTTCTCCATCTTTTCACCCGTTTTAACTCTCTAACTCTGCAATTTAAATGTTTTTATGGCTGATGATTGTGTGATTATACTTCAGGGTTTTTCCTTGCTCAGAATTGGTCTTTGAGGGAACACATAAAGCAGGGGGGTCTGGTCTCCCCCAGGAAATTTTGAGGATAAAAGACTTCAATTCCTACATTCTGATACATTAGAATGTATTAATTAAATTACTTACAAAAAAAATTACAAAAACAGAACACACTTACACACAACTTACAGATTTAATCAAACAGGACACCTCCAAGGACTTTTCCGAGGTATCCACACTGTAAATATATTCCCTGTGGTCTATAGTGCCTTTGATCTACGTTTACACTGCTAAAGGAGACACTGCTGACAGCAAAATATGCATCGTCCACTGCTGTAGAGACAGAAGAAGGAGCTCTGTGCCAAGGCAATGACACCACTCTTACTGAAGGTGTCAAAAAATGTTGTCACCCTCATGCTGAAATCCTGCAGGAACCAATAATTCAAGTTTTTTTTTTATTGTAAGTGTTTAGTCTATCCGGAACTAGTTCATAAAATGCAACAAATCACACAGGTAAAATAAGATGGCCCAAAAAAGCCACCCAGCTTGTTGTCTAGTCACCCATGACATGAGGAAGGAGGGGGGAGATGGCTAAATTAGGCCAAACGGTAAATATTTCAGGAAGCCTCATCCATTATTGACAAATGGCTTTACCTTCCTAAGCAGACTACGTATCGAGTATCTTTCCAGTCTCCTCTCGACCAAAGTCCTCACTTTGCACTATATAACCCAAAGAATGTGGGGTGCTCTGAACTACATACCTCAAAAACATATGGCCACAAAAACAAATACAGTAGCTTTTGCAGGAAACTTTCCAGTAGCTAAAGGCAAGTACACAATAAGTCACACTCCCAAATGTTGTGGACAAAATCATGTTCAAAAATGTATCTTCTAATTTATTACTGTCCGTATTGAATATTTGCATTAGTGGCAGATTTGAATAGAAAGATTAATGTTGAAAATGTTGATTAAGGAGCCATTTTTAAATCTGGCTTAATCTGGCCACATAAACAGATAACAGGCCTTGCCCTAAATAAATATCAGGTCAAATGTGCAGGAGATTATGTCACCTACTGCATAATGTTCAAGAGATTTTCTCCTATCTCCTATGGTTTCTTAATAATCTTCTTATGAAATTAAAGCTGATAGTAAATACATTTTCTGCTCATATCACTTGTCTTGAAATAGGTATTGCTTGTTCACAGCCACTCCTGGTACTATGCAAAAGGGAATTATGTTTTCATTAAACCCCTCGCGCAGGGGGGTTAGAGGTCAAGATCAGGCATAGCTCAGAAAAGTCTGAACGTGTGCCTTCTGGTTGAAGAAGAATCCCCCAGCTCAAGCTTACATCTAGCTGGGTGCCTTCTGCCAACCACTTTCCACACTTCTGATACCCATGCAGTGTGAAGACATTGTTCATGCAATCTATGTTTCAGTATACATTAAAGACACTAAAAACATAAAATAAGTACACATGACACAGACTGTAGGTACATTTTAAGATCTTCTTAGAGTACTTACTGGTGGTGTTTCCAGACATCTGAATGATGCATTTGCTTTCTTTTCCGATCTCCCTTGAATTGAAGGGGCGGACACGTACCGCCACCTTCACAGAGGCCCCTGCCATGGTGCTTTCTTCCTAGCACCTTAGGGTGCCTTCTTTAGTACCCAGGTGTAGGGCCTGCAGGTCTGTAGAAGGGAGCAGATAGTGAATCTTAATGAATACAATTCCTAGTTTTATCAGTATGTATCAGTTAATTATGCAAATGGGATGCTGCAACAGACTTGTGCCACCTTTTTTGGCATGTGTTGTATGATATTATATTACGTAAATATGTTACAAAACTGAGGTCTTTTTTTCTTTTTACATTTTTGTTTTTACATTTGTGAGAGCAGAATATTACACCTTAGGGTTGACGTAATCAGCCCAATAGAGGAGGGAAGGGCTATGTGGCTGTAACATGAAAAGACCATGCATGGTCAGCTACAGCCAAGGGAGATGAATAATAAAGCTAGCAGTAACAAAAGAAGTGCAGCAGCAGCTAAATGTCAGGCTATTTCTCTGGATGACAATGGCTCTGAAACCAGCCTCAAATCCAGGGTCTGGCTCCATTCAGCAGCTCGGTTTAATCAACAACTCGTAACTCGTCATGCTGTCTCCTGAAAGACTAAATATGAACATTAAATCACTGTGTGGTGTCATCATGAGTGTATCAAGAGCAACCATGACTCATCTACTGTGGCGATCAAATTACAATTATTTAATGTTTTCATCAATAAGCTTTAACAGTGAGCAATATGATACAATTAGCGTTTACTGCATCCCTGGGGTCTAACTGCAAATATTATAAAGCTATCATCTCGAACTTTATTCATAATGTAATATATTACATGTTTGATGTTGTATCAATATTCTGAGTATGTTCCTATGCTTTGTGACTCAGATGTCTGTCATCATAATTGAGTGTTGTAAATTTGCTGTGTCACCCTGCTTCCTGGTACACCCTCTACAGCTGGCCCCTAACCCTTCATGTATGCAAGTAATGCTGTTACAATGGAGAAACTCTTTCAGTTTTTAAGGTGCTACTGTACTGTATTTTGAGGACAAATTGGGCTTCATTAAAAAAATAGACTGAATAATATAAAATATTCAACATCAAATTCAATATTGTTTTGATATCTGAAATGAAATGATGAAGATGAAATTCATAAAGCGTATCTTAATATCACCCACTGCAAAAGAATATCTTGTGTGAAAAAACAGTAGGCCTACTTAAAGTTCTGAAGATTAAAATCTGTTTTCCCCATCAACATCCATGTTCATAATCTTCTCATACAGATGCTCAGACCAATCAGCTGATGATGCAGCTCAGCTGGGCGGCTACCATTTTTCCGGTGACAAAGGCTTGTAATATACATCCGGATGCTGGTGTGTATTGGATCTTGACGACAGTTCGATACAATTTTACCTTGTTACTTATAAGAATGATTTAACTGGTGGCTTTTTAGCATGACAGCCAAGCCATACACGCCAGCTAAGGTGCCATATTTGGTTAGGCTTAAATTGATAATTCATTGCTGTAATTACTTTCTGTAAAAATAGCCTACTTCTTGCATCATTGTCATGGCTTATGGTACGCTAACATCTCTTCAGTTAAGCACGTCTAGTAGTTCACCTTTTGCCCAATGACAGGGCATTTATTCCTGTCGTCCTGCTCACATAATTAAAATACATTTTATCAAACAATATGCTATAAAATATGTGCTGTGTTGTGTTACAGAGCAGCTTTATGTCATTTAATCTCTATAGCCAAATATCTTTACGACATTGACAGCCTACTCAATGGCCGCACCCTACATCTCTTCCCTAGAGATTTAACACGAAGTAAATAAAGACTGCCTCGTTAAAAATGCATTACCGGCGGGACAATGGAAAAATAAAAAAAGGTTAACCCACCTCAGTGCCAATAACGTTTGCTCCCGTGTAGAGACCGAATTTGTCGTGCTCGGCTCCGTAGCTACTTCCACCTGCTCTGGTCTCCTCCAGGTCTGGCACTGGCCGTGCTAACAGCCTCCTCTCTCCATGAAAACGGGAAGGACTGAGGTTACCGCGGACTGGGTCTTGCACCCACCAACCCACCCCCCTCTGCCCTGCCTTGCCAGTTGGGACCCAGGAAGTAAAGGAAAGTGGCCGGTCGGTTGTTTGGATGTTCGGCCGCTTCTTCACGCTCCGAAGCGGTCAAAATGGCCCTATTGTCTGCCTGTCTTTGGTAAGGATGCTCGAGCTCCCCTGAGCCGGTGACATCACCACCGAGGGAGGTAACAGCATTAATGCAGTAGTGGGAAGAGAGAGAGGGAGAGGGGGATAGAGAGAGAGAGAGAGAGAGAGAGGGAGGGGGAGAGAGAGAGAGAGAGAGAGAGAGAGAGAGGGAGGGGGATAGAGAGAGAGGGGGGATAGAGAGGGAGAGAGAGGGGGGATAGAGAGAGAGAGAGAGAGAGAGAGAGAGAGGGGATAGAGAGAGAGAGAGGGGGGATAGAGAGAGAGAGAGAGGAGGGGGATAGAGAGAGAGAGAGAGAGAGAGAGAGGGGGGATAGAGAGAGAGAGAGAGGGGGGATAGAGAGAGAGAGAGAGAGAGAGAGGGGGGATAGAGAGAGAGACAGAGAGAGAGAGAGAGGGAGGGGGAGAGGGAGAGAGAGAGAGAGAGAGGGAGAGAGAGAGAGAGAGAGAGAGAGAGAGAGAGACAGGGAGAGAGAGAGAGGGAGAGAGAGGGAGGGGGAGAGGGAGAGAGAGTGAGAGAGAGAGAGAGAGGGAGGGAGGGAGGGGGAGAGGGAGAGAGAGAGAGAGGGAGGGAGAGAGAGAGAGAGAGAGAGAGGGGGATAGTTTTCATTGCTTTTAGTAAAAATGTCATTTTCTAAAAATGTCTAAAAACAAATAGGCCTATCAGATCAATGTATAGCATAATGGGACCTCCCTTTAGTCAGAGAGAAAAATATCATATTTGTAGTTCAGCCTGTGCAAATGTTAAACCTAAAAAGAATTGCATGTAAACAGACAAAAATGAGATGCAATGCCTGGAGAGATGTTTTTGTAGTGGAGCTCTTGACAGTCATTGAGCTAATTGGAGAGAGAGGACCGGCCCTGATAATGTCAATGAGTCCTTGTGTATGTGACCTTACCCACACTCTACAGGGCAGTAATGGTTTGGTGGCTTAAGAGGTTGTTGCTATCAGATCAATACATTTTCTCTTCACTATCATCCATCTGAAGACAAAAAATTATGCACAGTACAACATGTTTACGTTATAGTGCATTATCTGCATAGATGTAGCCTACTATCTGCCATCCAACTCCCTGTACTGTCTGTATGTATACTCCAAATTTATTTCTTTTTTTTTTTTAAACACTTAATTTGTACTTTTCCAATTATCACATAAAACAATCGTATTCTCTATTTTACAAATAACCATAGAAGAACAATCCCAACAAGAGAAAGACAAAGACAGACCAAACCCCAAATCAACCTGACAGACTTGTCACAGACAACAGACGGACAAAAAAAAAAAAAAAAGTGCACCTAGCATTCCTTATTACAGGGCTGGCCATGGGCAGGTGTAAACATTCAGAGTTCCAGTTCCAGACCAGGTAAATTGTTCACATAAGTTATCAGAGGGTCCCATGTTTTGTAGAATCTGTTGATGGAACCGTTGATGGTACATCTGATTTTTTCCAGCTTAACATTCTGCATAATGTCCCTAATCCAGTGGTGGTGTGATGGAGGAGTAGCAGCCTTCCATTTAAATAAAATCAAGCGTCTAGCTAATAAGGAGGAAAAGGCAACGACCCTCTGTAGATGAACAGGTGGAACAGATCCTGTTGTATCAGAAAACCAACCAAAAACAGCAACCAAGGGAGAAGGTGAGATGTTATAAGCATAAGCATTAGAGATGACTTCAAAAAAGGATGACCAGAAACGAACAAGTTTGTCGGCGTCTGTTTACATCTATCACATAATCGGTCTACGTTCGGAAATATTCTTGCTAATTTGGCTTTTGAGAAGTGCAGCCTGTGTAACACTTTAAACTGTATTAAAGAATGTCTGGAACATATGGAAGAGGAGTGGACTCTAGTAAAAGCCATATCCCATTCTTCATCAGACAGCTGCGCCCCCAAGTCATTTTCCCATTGTTCTCGGATATGTGAGATAGAGAGGTTGCAGCTATCCATGATATGGGAATAAATAAATGATATTCTGCTCTTATTCAGCATATTGACCCTTAATAGGGAATCCAAACAGGAAGGAGAGGGGAGTGTAGGAAAATTAGCAAACTTTTTACGAGTAAAATCTGTAATTTGCAAGTATCGCAAAAAATGATTATTGGTCAGACCGAATTTTTTCTGGATAGTTGTTCAAAGCTAGCAAAAGTATCATTAACATACAAGTCCTCAATACTATGAATGCTCTTGTCATACCAAATTTTGAAGCCATTGTCCATTAGGGATGGTTGAAAAAGATGATTATGTATTATTGGTGAGTGAATAGAAATACTCTGAATACCCAGACATCTTTTGAACTGATTTACGATGCGTAGTGATTGAGTTACAATTATATTATCCTTAATATTATTAACTAGTGATGGTAGGGGTGCGCAGAGTAAAGCAGGGAGTGAGTGTGGGCTGCTTGTAACCTTTTCAATCTGGAGCCATGCAGGGATCCTATCATTCCAATCTTTTAACCACAGAGAGATGGCATTAAAATTCTCCAAATTTATTTCTATTGTATACATAATAGTTGAGATCAGTGTTCTTGTTCTTTTTTTGCTTGTATTAAGATCAAATGCAGAGACAATTGCACATGAGATTTAGCAGCAATAAATTGTTGTGAGCAGGAACTCACTTTCTGGTGGAAGGATACATTGGCTGCTCAGGTTTCAGCCTGAGTGAAACACAATGCAATTGTGTTTGTGACCTTGCTCTTTGCACAATCCTACTGTTCCTATTGCTCTCTCTCCCTCTCCCCCTCTCTCTCTCACGGACACAGTTGCTTTCAGATGTAACATCTCTCTTGCCCCCCCTTCCCCATCTCCTCCACATCTATCTGATGCAATTGCTTTATTTAATTCATCAGCATTAAGATGTTTACAGAAATAATATGCTGTTTTGTAGTGTAGCCATTGTCTATTTCAGTGTTTCCCCCCCTACATCACTTCCTGTACCCCTAGGCGTACATGACATACCCCAGTTTGGGAACTAATGGTCTGTATCCACACCACACAAAAAATATAGGAAGTGAATGTGAATCACAACAGCTAAAAAAGGATGATGTCACTGGCATGAATCACCACAGGCTAGATGAGGTACCTCATATACACTTGTCCTCATGGTTTTAAAGCTGAAGGCTCAGTTTTATAAGTGAGTGTGAAAGGAAATGTCTTTTGATTATTTAGAAGTACAGCGTCCAATACAGGAAGATTCAGAAGGAATGGTGATATTGTTTCTGCCCAGCCTCCCAGCTCTGTTCTGCCATATCTAAATCCAGTGGCACAGGAGCCTGAATAATTTATTGGTTGAGTGAGCTGTTGCCTTGAGCCTAGTGTGACAGACATGTTTTCTTAAAGAAACGCTCTTGGTGTGTCTATCAAAGCATGTAGAGCCTAAATCACGTTCAATATGGAAATAACAGAGACAAGAATATCATGTATTGAATTATAAATAAAAACCTATTTTTTAAGATTATTTTTTGGGGCATTTTTAGGCCTTTATTGATAGGACAGCTGAAGAAATGAAAGGGGAGAGAGAGGGGGAATGACATGCAGCAAAAGGCCACAGGTCAGAGTTGAACCTATGTCCGCTGTATTGAGGAGTAAACCCTCTATATATGGGCACCCGCTCTACCAACTGAGCTATCCAGGCACCCAAATAAAAACAAAAATAATCCACTGAATGATAGATGCTACCATGGTCAGTAAAATGATGATGCTAATTTTGATTGGAAAATATTATAAGAATACCAGGGTGAATTCTATGTTATGACACATTGATGATTTCAAGAAATCAAAATGAATAAAATCACACGTTGCGTTTTAAAATTACAAATAACAAATCTAGTGCAATCGTAACCAGTGGATGGATGACATAAGGCAATTAACCAACAATAACTTAATCATGTTTCAGCCAATTTTGTACTTATTTCAATAGTCTAGCTTTCTGAATATTTGACACACACACACACACACACACACACACACACACACACACACACACACACACACACACACACACACACACACACGTGCAGTACTTGAGGAAATGTACCACCAGTAGCTCATTTGATTTTTGTGGGGTCTGTCCTGTCCTGCCTGTGAGATAAGCTCCCCCTGGTGGAATAAAAAAATAAATCAACACCATAGATACACACAAGGTATGTAACTTTCAGTTAGTGTTGGTTCTAGCGGCCCCTTTGGACTAAAGCGGTAGTGTAGGTCTTTTCTTTACGGTGCTGTATTTCCCACTGTAGATTACTGAGATGTAGATTTCCTTTCCCTTTTAGATTTTAGTTATTCTTTGTTTAATTTCCTTTTTTTCTGTGATGGTCCTGCCCCAGTGTCAGTCATAACTACAACATATGACTTCTAAAGTACAATTAAAATACAATTACGCCTATATAAAGAAAGCTCCTCTTACCTTTTACCTGGCTCAAAAGGCTGGATACTAACACAGCCTTTCCGGTGTAACAAAGAAATCTGTGACCCATCAGAATATGTTACTGTAGCGCCATATGTCTATATCATGGATGTATTTAGAGAATGGTTTATATCCTTTGCGTTCCACTTCCGGGATTCCTCCAGTGCTGCAGGAAATTCCGCCAGATGCATGTACTTTCCGTTTCCTTCCTCTGTCTTTGTGTTGGTGTTCTAACCTCTGGTGGATTTGTGAGGACTATGGTTAACTGCTCCTCAGATCTCTGCAGGGTAAATCCAGACAGCTAGCTAGACTATCTGTCCAATCTGAAATGCCAATAAACCAGAGCACGTTTTTCTCCCATCCCCGAATGCTATGTGGAGTAACCAGACCCTCCTTCAGCGCGCTTTGGAGGAGGGTCTGGCAAAGCCGAGCAGAGGCCTTACTAAAAACTATATCAAAATAGTGTTCTTTTCACTGTTAGTCTTGTTTGCTGCTACAGGTCATTTAAGATCATTGTATGAAAAAAGCTTCAGAAACATTACAAAGTTACATATAGTCACTTTAACGGGACCAAGTGATTTATAGTGTAATATTTTATATTTAGAGTGGTCTGGCACCTAATTGTTTTCCATGTGAATTACTGCACAATCATGTCTAGCCTAACACATTGGATATAATATCCTAACTATCCAATTCATCAGAATCATCAGAAAAGAACTCAAGGCAAAGAAAAACACCACATATTTGACTAGATTAATGAAGAACAGTTTATTGTAGATTTCAGTGATGAATTGGAACACCATCATCTTGACACGTTAACTCAATTTCAACAAAATCTCACGACAAAAGGAAAAATTCTTTCAGTGACAGATCTATTTGGTACAGCAGGAAGGTTACTTACATTTCACCGTTACGTTACTTGCACTGCACTCACCACTTGCACAGTAGTCACCCTAACATTTACCACAGTTTACATCCGTCACAGCCACAGGGGATGACTGGCTTTGTCTAACCAGCGTAGCATAAGCAAAACAAATCCACATGTCCAAAACCTTGAACATGGGATGAAAAACACTAGGGCTGTCAAACGATTACATTTTTTTAATCGCGATTAATCGCTGAATTTCTATAGTTAATCGCAATTAATCGCATATTTTATCACATGATTAAAATTCTATTATTTTGCATTTCAGAACAGTTTTTAAGTACATATTAACAATCAAAAGCAATTTTTACCAGTGTATCTTGATTGGGAATCAAATGAATGCAAACAAAGTTACTTTATGAACTTGATTTTAAGATTTGTAATTATTTATTTACTGACAGAAACAGAAGAAAAATGTGTGAATCTGTCATTATTGCACAATTCCTCCAAGTACCTAACTAAAAAACTAAAAATCCCTCTCCTTACTAGAGTCAATATAGTGTTTAGTAACTCCTAAATAATGTTGATTACTCACTGACGTCCAGTGATCACCGGTTAATGAGACAGCGTTTGCAGCAGTTCCAGTGTGGCTGCTTTCTCCGTGTGGTACAGGCTGTGTATCCGTGAAAACTATTGTCCCCCTCGACGGCAACGAGACAGGTCAGAACATGCCAACCGTAGAAAGGCCTTTAAGACCCGAGTCCTCTACGATGCTGACAGGTCTGCAGTTAGTTGCCACCCGTTTCGTTAACTGTACTACTATGCTTAGCTCCGTAGGTGGTAGCTCAAGCTTGACGTGCGTCGGTGATATTTTAATTCGGCTTTACAAAATGTGCATATGGCTTTCGACTTGTCTACGAGCCGTCCGGGAGTTTTGGAAAATAAAAAGCTCCATTCAAATTGTGTTGCTGCTGTCTTTCTCCATCATGCTGCAGCCTGCAGCAGCAGGATGTGTTAGGAGGAAGTGGCAGCTTGATGAGAAGTAATGGTGCTGCAAAGGGTCAAAACAGTAGCCTGTTAGGCACGACGCGAAGCCGAGTGAAGTGTAAAATAAATTAATAAATGCCGGCATGCGATTAAAAAAAATGTATCGCATCGTGCTGGCCCTTAATCGCATCGCGATTAACGCGTTAACGCTGACAGCCCTAAAAAACACAGATAGTCATTGTTGAAAACCTCAGTAAGATGCCCTCCTTTCACTTATATTGCTTGCATGAGAAAAAGAGTGCTCATTAATAAAAGTCAATACCCTGCACAGAATGATGTACAGTGTGAAACTGTGTAGAGAAAGTTTGTTAAAATCATTCTTATCACAGAAATATTATTCATTGTCCAAGTTAAGATCATACTTATGAACCAGCTTAATCACAACACTGCAGTCTATCCTGCTGGCCATCACAGGATTTCAAACTAAAATAGCATACTGTAAATGACACTTGCAAAAGTACAACTTCTTTTCTGTAATAAATAAACTTGTCACTATTATGGACTAATTTCAAAAGCTTGTATCACTAAAACACTATTAAAATAAGTCACTAGTACTATATGTTAATTAGGCTGACATTTAACAGCACCTTTCAATGGTAATATCACAGTACAGAGTGTACTGTATTAAAATACCTTATATACAGTATGTATTTGCAGGAATGGACATAGAGGTACATGTGACTTCAGCACAGTCTTATCGCCACGGTTACCCTGCCATGCCATGCATAGTGCACAGGATCAATGCCCGGTGTTATCACATCAAAAACATTATTAGGGCATTGTGAAGTGTGGTGATTTCTCAATTATAAATTTATGACGTCTAACTACTTGAATGTGAATAGCCGAGTTGTGTGATGATGACTATGTGTGATGTAGGGTGACATTTTTTGACGTTATTTAACGATTCCCATGGTAACTAATTTGACTACAAGTTTGTCATTTTATTTCAATTGTGATTATAGTAAGTGGCCCCTTTGTGATATGAATCAACCCATTTGCAATTTTACAAACAGATGTCCCTCATCTTTTTCATAATATGCGATTATTATTGAAGTAAGATGCTCAAATGTAATTTGCCTGTTTTTAAAGAATGTGAAAAACACAAATACCTGTGTGTTTAATTATATTTTTACTATTAAGGGACATGTGATCTCATTAAAATGCTATTTTTTGTGCTGAATTGCTTACTGACGGGAGAGGAGGCATTACTGATATCCTCCAAATACACACGTTAATGAGGAAAATTGTAACTAGCTAGCTAATAATACATTTGGGTGCCGAAAACACAGTTACAGATTTGGGGAAATTTGCTTGTTTGTTGTTTTGCCCAGGGTCGAGGATTGATATATATTTCATTTCTGTGCAACCTGTTCAGAAATAGGCCAGGGACGTGTTTAGCCTAGCTTAGCGCTAGGACAGGAAGCAAGGGGAAACAGCTAGTTTAGCTCCATCAAACTGAAAGTCTACCTTCTAACAACACTAAATATGTCTTATCTATACAGTGAATACTATTTCTGATCAAGCCATAAAACAGAAATGCAAAAACTCATGGTTTTACAAGCAGTTGAAGCAATTTCTTTTACCAACAACTACTTTGTGGAGTGCAGCGTCCCAACAGTCCTGTCCCATTTGTGGGCTTGTCTGGTTTGTGCACTGCAATAACAAAACCATGTATGGATGCATTGGTGACTAGCTTGCTGGCGAAGAAGAAGTCTGTACTGGTATCATAGCGTTGAAGGTTTTAGCTTAGTTTTTAACTGGCTAGCCATAGGTAGGCTAGCCATTTCCATTTACTTTGTGCTAAGCTAGTATGAACACATGTACAAACGTATACATCTCTGTACAAAATGAACAGAGATGACACTTTATATCAATCTGACTGGGTAAAATGACAAACAAGTGTATTTCCCTAAATCCTTTAAGAATGAAAAATACATGAGTATGTTCACTGGGGTGTCATACAGTTATTTTGAATGGCTTAAAACTTGCCATGAGCATAGCTTGAGCCATTGTAGCTTCCCTTCCTGGAGTCACTGAGGCACTACTTCCTTCAAAGAAGCCAGAGCTGAATGGATGCGGACATGAAGCCTGTTCTCAAAGTCGTAGCCTGTGAAATCCTCCTAAAACATTTTAGATTGATAGATAGAATTTAAAAATGTATTGAAACATCTGGGAAATTCAAATGATTTAAAATTTAGATAATTGCTATGTAAATATTTTTACCTTGGCTTGAAGTAGCAATGATCTTCCCCTTGCCAGAGTCTGAATTGCAATACAAAAAAGACTAGATTATAACTGATACATGTGGCTCCATTAGTTTATTTCAAATAAAAATGTGAATGCTGGCAGACTGACCTCCTGTTTTGCAAGGAGTATACATCCAAGCTCATAGACGGCATACGGCTGAACATATGAGTTGATCTGTCGTCCATACTCATCTCTAGCAGCCAGCTGGAGTGACTGGATCACAGATAAAATGGATAGGAGAGCAAGCTGAGTAACATTCAAAGTGTAGATTAACAGCAAAGTCATTCAGTGCTAAATGTAGACATATACCTGAACAGCATCCCTCATATTTCCATGACATTTGTGAATGGCACCAAGAAGAAGGTGTTTCAGGCCTCTAAACGAAGCCAAATCTAAACTCTGTAACACTGAGCAGACATACAGAGGAAATTATCACACAGGGGAAAATGAAATTCTTAGAAATCCGGCTGCAGGTAGGCCTGTCACGATAACAAATTTTGCTGGAAGTTAAATTGTACCAGAAATTATTGCGATAAACGATAATATTGTCGTTCCGAGACCATTTTCATCTAATATAATGATAATGACATAATAATGCAGGTACACCTTTTCAAAGATCAATAAACTTTTATTTCTAAAGAATATTTAACACTGGAACTGGAAGACATTTTAAATATCCACAATATGTCTTTGATCTCCTTTAGTATGTCGTCTTTCACGCTGTTGTACAGTTGTGGAGTTGCCGTTTGTGACCCGTATGTTCTCCCAGGTAATTCGTACTGGCTGTCAAATGTTTGCAGCATTCCTCGAGTGTTTGTGCGATAGACTACAGACTCTGTATTACATTTAACAATTATTTATTAAACACTAAATATTAAATTTAAATAATAATATATAATTAATAAATTATATCTATCTATATCTATATGGCTATCTGACTTTCTTCTGCTCCTCTGCAGGTCGGAGCTCCGCGGGGGCGGGCCGACACACACACACACACACACACACACACACACACACACACACACACACACACACACACACACACACACACACACACACACACACACACACACTGGCACACACACTGCCAGCCACCACATCAATTCTGTTTACTGATAGCTATTGTTTACCTCAGGCTAATGTATTAGCTAGTAAGTGGCAATTTTTGGCAGCCAGCCTTCCAAAAGAAAGCACAATGAAATTAAATAACCGATCATTAACCGTTGACCGACAAGCAGGTAACGGAGTCTCAGTTCACCATCCGGGAGCCTCTGACACATGGACAGCTGTAGGCTTGTACCGGTTAATGCTCTGCATTGTCGGACACATGCAGCCACTTTCCTGAAACCCTGCTCCAACTCTCAACTTTCTGTCTCTCTCGCTCCGTCAGGAGTCCCGCCCACACAAAGAGCATGCGACTGACGAGGGTTCACTCCTCGTTACGCTAAGGAACCGAGAGTGGTCCTCCAGTCTCTTTGGTAGAGAGAGAGAGAGAGAGAGAGAGAGAGAGAGAGAGAGAGAGAGAGAGAGAGAGAGAGAGACACACAAGGAAAACAAACAAGCATGCAAATGGGAATTATCGCGGCCGGAAAAATTATCGAGCTAATTTTTTTTTGTGCGATTAATTGATTTATTGACTATCGCGACAGGCCTAGCTGCAGGTAACTTGGTTATGTTGCTATGAATCATAAAGGTTCCATTCACCCTGATTCATTATCTGCAGTTTAGATGAGGAGCAGTTTGGAAGCGCTTTCCACAGATACAGCACTTCAATTACACCAAGGATGCATAGCTCTCTGGTGGGCGAGATCTTTCTCAATCGCTCAGCCTGCAGATAAGGATCAGACAGAGGACAACTTTTGTGACACACTTGTGATGACTTTCGAAAGAGACAAAAAGAGCAAACTTTGCAGCAAAACCCACCCTTTTGACAGCAAACTGCTCTATTTGGTTGTTTTTTCTCTTGAACAGCTTCTGCACATCTTTGAAAACGCCGCTTGCTCCATCTAGGTCACCCGAAGCACCCTGACACACTGGGAAAAAAATACAAAAAAAAATGATATAAACTACAGAGTAGAAACATCCCAGCAGTGTTAGCATACGTTAAAATGTGAAAGGATTACCTCCGGTCAAGTAGGCGTAGTAGCACTGCGACCATCGCGACTCATTCTTCAGCCTTTCAAACGACGTGTATGCATCTTCAAAATTCATCTCTATCATGCTACACCAACCTGAAACATAGACAAGCAGACAGAGACAAATTAATCCCTTCCTGTGCTGTATGCCAAGTGCCAGTATGTCCCAACTAACCTGATGAGCAAACACGTACCAATCTCATAGAGACACACATGCTGGATCTCTCTTTGATCTGATGCAAGCTCTAATGCATCATGGAAACAGGCCAAAGCACTGTTGATATGGCACTGGGGACAGAGAGAGCACACACACACACACACACACACACACACACACACACACACACACACACACACACACACACACACACACACACACACACACACACACACACACACAGGTAACGGTAGTTATGTTAGACACACACTACATGCATGTGTTGAATGAGAGTTAGATAAATAGTAGATTAGATGTTGGTGAGTTAATGAACCATCTGACATGCATATTAATGATATGTGCTTGAACAGAGAGTGCTGTACCAGCCTATGGTAAACAACAAAAGGTTTGTCTACTGTGCAGTATATTTGCCATCCAATGTCTTTATCTAGCATTACAAACACAAATAAACCACTTTAAAGGTCCAACATGTAATATTTTTACTGTAATGAATCCAAAAATGAACCCAATGCGTCATCAGATATTAAGGAAACATTCTAAGTTGAAATACTATCTTTTCTGAAACAGTGCTAATGCCAGTATTTTCTCTTTTTGAAATGTCCGTTCCGTGATGTAATGTCTGTTTGTGTTTTGGCCTGTGTGTTGTCGGGTTGCCAGATATACCTGTAAAAACGAAAAAAAAATTTAATTTGTACTGCAGTAACTATTTTAAACACTAGCTGTCAGTATTACATATTGCACCTTTAAGCTTCAATAGACTTGTTAAAGTTTGTCTTATCTGTCACTGGTTGTTAGCAGCCCTGAGCCTGCTGCACATACCTCTAGTCTGTGAACTCGTCCTTTAAAGAACATGAAGAGGGATGAGTTGGGGTAAACCACTGACTTTCTCTGCAGAATAGCTTTGGCTTCCAGCAGCCCCTCATGTGTATCAGAGCCATCCAGGGCAAAGAAAGGCAGCACTACTGTGTGGTACCACAAGAGGGCCAACCTGAGCAACACAACAGGAGAATCATTACAGCCAGTCTGAAATCTGGGATCTGAAGCTCCATCACAATCTGAATTACACTGCATATTTATGAAAGGTAAATATGCAGCTAAATATGTACTAATATTGGCAGTATAGAATATATTTAAATTAGGGTAGGTCTATGTTTCACATCGTCGCTGTCGGGCTGAAACCTTGCATTTCAATAATTCGTCATTTTAATTACTTTTCATAAATCAATGCTATTGGTCACCCTTTACGTCTGCCTGTGGGTTTTACAAATATTTAAACAGTGACGAGGCGATTATCATCTGACTTTGTCCAAGGTAAATACCTCAATATACGGTTTCCAAATGAGCCTTTTTCATTTCCTAAAAAGCAACCGTTTTAGACATACAAGGTTTTCATCCAACAGCGACGACATGTAAAAAGGGGCTTGGAACTGGTTCACATATTTTTACAGGTGAAACACACACCTACCTTATTTGAAATATATTATATAGTGGCATTATCAGTAGTTACAGCATACCAGTGAAAGCAGAGGTTACTAGAGATCATGCTATGCAGAAGGTTCTAATTATGGGGGCCAGGATAATCATAATTCATTGGATAAAAAAACATCCTGTGAACTAATGTATTATGTCTTTTGTAATGGGTTGCTAGTACCAAATGTGTTGTTGTTTTTAACTAGGCAGCAATGCACTTCCCGTGTCTGCTCTGTCAGAAATTAAAATAAAAAGAAGAAATCAAAACAATATATACTAGGTCTATCTCTTGGGGTGTTCCAGGCAAACCAGAAAGATGTTTGACGCACTAGTAATATATATCTGTGGGCTTTTAGAAATGTTCAGACGTCAACTTAAAAGCCAACTTACGTGATTTTAGAATCACTACCCTTAGGCTTAGGCAGAGGACGTCAGTGGCCCCGGACACATTTACATGCACACTTCTAAACGAATGTGACCATTTGTGTGGAAATCTCTGAATGTGGTCTGAGCGATCGGATCTCAATGCGCCCTAAATGCGTCTTGGGTGTGTTCACACATGTACTTAGAGCTGTCCACTTGATGCATGCTAATGCCAGGTCTGAACAGGGCCATTGATGCAGAGTTGGGTGATAATTTGTGGGTTAGTCAGCTGTGGAGCGGCACTTTTCACATTACAATTTGTCGATTCTTAATATAAAAATATTGCTTATAGCTGCTTTAAAGGCTTAAGTTAACTACGGTTGTACAGTTTATTTCACAAGGATATGCCCCCCTCCAATGCTATAAGTGTCTCTGTAAAAAAAGAAATAAAGGAGTACAATAGAAGACTACTACTCACGTAGCGAGTGGTGCCTTCATGTCCCTGCTCTCACTTGCATACATCAGGGAGGACAGGCCCTGGAGACGGTCACCAGGGAAACCCAGCAGGTTGATAATCTTGAGCAGGTGTGGTGGTACCATGGAGATGCACAGGTGGAAGAGGCCGTAGCCGAAGCTGACAGAGCCTTTGAGCCGGTCCAGGGCCTCGGCCGTCACGCAGTTCTCCACTGCCACGTTGTGGTTGGCGTTGTCCGTCGAGAGGGACTCCTGGTGGACAGAGGGCCCCTGCTGACAGGCTTCCTGCAGCTGGCTGATGTCACTGTGGCACTTATTGTACATTTTCCACGCCTTACGTAGAATCCAGCCTCCTTTGATATAAGCTGTTAGTGGAAATGTGAACAAGATACTTTTGATGAGGTTTTCATGAGACATTTCCAATGTCAGTCTGTCTGTCAGTCAGTCGGTCCACCACTTTGGTCCAGACTGAAGTATCTCAACAACTATTTGATGGATTGCCATGAAATGTGTTACATATATTCATGTTCCCTTCAGGATGAACTGTTAAAACTTTGGTGATCCCTTAAGTTTTCATCAGTGCTAATTAGCAAATGTTAACATGCTAACTAGTGGTAGAATACAAATTACAAATTTGAGGCATTTGTACTTTACTTGAGACTTATGCCACTTTCTACTTATACTTACTACAATTCAGATGGAAACATTGTACTTTTTACTTCACTACAATTATTTGACTAACTATCTACTAGTTACTTTACAAATTAAGATATGATATACAAACCATATGGAGAGCTTATAAAATATGTAGTTTTGTATACTACAGTACAGTATGTAAAGGTACAGCTGAAAAGATTAGCCAATTAATCGATTACTCGTTGGAGAGAAAATGAATTACTATGACTATTTTGATCTTTTAAATGATTTTCATTCAAAAACATCTAATGGTTTTAGTTCCACAAAGTGAAGACTTGCTGCTTTTCATTTTTATTTTATTAATAACATTTTATTTTCAATAAATTGTAATTTTGGACTATTGGTTGCGCAAACCAAACAATCAATCGATTAATGGAGAAAATATACTAAACAAATATTTTTATACTGACACACCTGACTTTATACAGTAATTACAATCATTATTACAAATTCAGTTATTTCTTATTAACATGTATAGATGTGCTCCTAAATAAAACCAGGTACTCTGCTCTACACTGTTTATCTGTAAGTATGACATGTTTACCATCTTGTTCTTGAGTTCTACTATTCATAAGAATTTATATACATTCTATGCACTACATGCAGTCAGTCATACAGTGAGACACACACCATGATGACATAATGCCTTCAAAACTGGTTGCCATGAAAGATAGACATTTAAGGTTACACTCTCGTGGGTTCGATTTGATTACCTGAAAGTTCCTGCTTGACGAAGGAGAGCACGGCAAGGTACACCTGACAGTCAGCAACGATAATCTGTCTCTGTAGGCGGTCCACGACCACAACTCCTGACCTCTGTGAGTCCATCTGTGTCACGCACACACAAACACACACACACGCACACACACACACACACACACACACACACACACACACATATTCAATATGCAGTAATACACATAACCTGCAACTTCACCCAGAGGCTGGCAGCCAGAGTTTTCCTGAATGACCCAGAGTTGCTAGACAGCCCCCACACTCCTCACTAAGTTTGTTAATTACATTTCACAGAAGCACTAATCAAATCTGTGAGTGGGTTTGGCATGATCTCACTGCTGCCTGCATCATTAGGCCAGATGCCGAGGATATAAACAGTGCTATCTGAACAGCAACCTGTTCTGGCGGCCATATTAAGAGACATCAGCGACGATGGAATCCTGTTTGTTCACACAAACTAACTGTTTGTTCACAAAAATCTATATGTGTGAATTAGTGTTCTTGCTGCTCAACTTTGACAGTATAGCACCATTAGTTAAAAGTTTCAAGGTTGCCATGCAACAGTCCATATAACATTTTTTCAATTGTCCATAGATGTACTCACACTTTTTTTAATCTTGTTTCTGATTGTCTCTATGACTCCGGAGCTGTCGCTCTCACACAGTTTCTCAGTGGTCCTCAGGTCGTCACAGGCCGTCTGCATCTTCTCCTCCTCAAATGTCATCATGGCGTTCTGCAATGCAATAAAACGTTTTGTTCATAATAAATCTGTTTTATTTTAAAAGCACTAATGCATTGCATTATTATTCTAATATCAAATGTTCTTGTTTTACAGAGGAGATCTATGCTTGGGCTGGCTTACAAACTGTAATAAGAGGGAAGGCGTGTTAAGTAACAGTCCTAGAAGGACAAAGGGCTCTTTCTGCATGACAGTGAATGGAAGAACACAGTGACATCCGTACAGCTGTGTATTTGGAGTTGGAAAGATGCTACACAGCCAACACATGCAGAAAATCTTTGCTCTGATGCTGCTGAAACCTCTTCAGATCACCCTTAACGAGTGAGGTAATAATCACACAATCATAAATGAAGCAGGCAGTACAAAATGTAGTGATATTTGAGTGACATTTAGAGATAGGTTTTGTGGTTGAGCATTTTGATATTTTCTTCTAGAACTGAGGCATTCTTTCCATTTATACTGCATTTTAACTAACCCCAGCACATGTATGAATGCCCACATAATGGTCAGATGTCACTAACCCCACTGCCTTCAAGGCCATTTAACATCTGGGGACAGAGGATGACATCACCTCTGGCCTTATTTTCTGCGAGTGTGTGTGTGTGTGTGTGTGTGAATTCTCCCTCTCCCACTTGCGAAGGACGCAACGTTACTGTAATGTGCTTCTCTGCAAGAGCAATGCTGTTGTTGAGAGGAAACATCCATTATGTTAATGTTTTGAAAAGCCAGGGAGAGGATGCCAGTGGTGACAATAGCAACCAATCTGACAGATTGGGTTATTTCAGGTGATACTGGGTGGTTTCCTTATGAACGGTGACGGTAGGGGCTCAAATCTATCTCTGCTGCTATATCAGTTATGAAGTTAAATTAATATCATAATTGCTATGTTTTAACACTAACTGCTATGTCCTCTGGCATTTTTGTTTGATCACGTTATCTCCAGTTGAGAGGAAACTCACCAGGAAACTGACGAAACTGGCCCCAAAGCTCATCAGTGGACTCTGGGTCCTACACAGAGAATAGAAAGGAGAAAGATGTGGAGACCACAGAAGAAAACAGAAAACAAACTCAGTTGGATATTCTGTTGAAAATTGTAATTACGACACAATCTCAAGCGTTGTCTTCCTATAGCTGTGGCACACCTCTGTATCAGCAACCAGAAAGCAGAAGAGAATAGATTATACTGTATGCATAACTAATAGGAGTTGTGGATGGTAACTTGTGTGCAGGTGCAGCCACAATCCCCATGTTCAGCTGTCATGGCTGATGTCAAGGTGTGACTACTATCTGTTTGACATGTTGCATCCACCTCACGCTGTTAGCTATCAAATGTATTAATTTATTGTAAAAAGGAAAAATGGCCCCAAAACATAGGAATCTTCAAAAATCTGTCTGATGTGCAGGGGGACATTGTGGTCACCTTGTGCTGCTTGTCTCCATGATGAAAATCTCATCTTTCTGTTAGAAACATTAAAATAGAGGTGGTCTACAGCATGCCAACGGTAAACCAGTAACCGGTAAGACCTGGGGCCAATAGACCCCCAATCACTCATAAACAAGCATTTGGAACCTAATAATATGTCATTTATTTGAATTATTATTATATATGTGGAGCAATGTTTTCAGTGTTTGCATAGTGGTAGTATATGCTGTACCTAGTGTTTTGAATTGCTGCTATTAAAGGGTATTAAAGCCATGCAAAACACTGCAACACATTCTTATATATATCGCATCAAATAATTACCTGTATCTCCTGAAAAGCTCGTCGCTCTCTTTGAAGCCGTTGTTAAGCAGCATGTTAATACCCTGCAGGGCCATCTCAGCATCATCTATGTACTCTGCCTTCTCCTCTACCTGCTGCTGCTGCTGCTGGGACTGCTCGGGACCCGCCATTGTTGACAGCCCCGCGGCTGTTGGACTACACCAGAGCGATGGAGAACTAAATATGAATCGGTTTCTTTTCTAAAACAAACCCGCATTGGTTTATTTGAACTGATACGGGAGACGGTTTTAAACAGAGACAGAAAGGGCTCGCCTGAAAGAGAAAAAGGCTGTGCAGCTTCCGCAGGCTCCAGACGTGTGTGCACCTCAGGGATAGGCCCACTGACGGCTCGCTCACTCTGCACTCCAGCGATTTACAGTTAGCATTGTTCTTGTCGACGGCTAGCCTACGTTCAGTCAAGCCAACGCACCGTTATTTGTCACTAAATCAGCCATCCGTCAGTTCCCCCCCCCAGCTTCTCTCCGTCGAGCAGCAGCATCCGATGCATTACATAACGAGAATCCAGGCTGCTGTGCTGCTCTGCCAGTCCCACGTAATGCACTCGTCAAACGGCCTGGCGTCATAACGCACAGTGCATCGCCCCGCCGGGAGGATGGAGGGATGAGGCCCGCTGAGGCGAAGCTGCATCCTGTCAGCTTCCTTTGCTCAGACTCCCTCCGCACCCATAGGTTCACAACCCAGCCAGTAGACGCACAGACGCACAGCCCAAGTAAAGTCAACCGTGCTAAAGTTGGTTTTATATTGGACATTGGATATTCGACACATTCGAGAAATCTATTATGCGGCTTGCCATTTTGACCTATTCATGTCAAAATACTTCTGATGAACTCAGCTAACCCCCCTACACATAACACAAAGCTTATTTTCTCAAAAAACCCATCCTTTGATTTTATAAATTTTTTTTATGTAAAAAAATGCTATAAATCTATTATGCGGATTGACCTTTTGACCTATTCATGTCAAACCACTTTTGGTGAACTCAGCTAACTCCCCTACACATTGCACAAAGCTTCTTTTCTCAAAAAACCCATCCTTCAATTTTATAGAATTTTTATTAGACAAAAATTGCGCAAATTAAAAGTGGTTATCTGACCAGGGTTCAACCCTTCTTTTGGAAATTCAAACGAAGCCAATCAATGTATCTGTCTCTGTAATCTATCTCCTGCAAAAAGGCAAACGCAGTCAGTGGCAATGTGAAAAGTCAATCCAGTCCCCTCAATTTAATGCATAAGAATTAAAGGCATACTATGTAACTTTCCCTCTTCGGTCCCCCTACAGGTTGTCTCATTGCAAGCTGTAGTTCCAACGAGACAACCTGTAGGGGGACCGAAAAGGGAAAGTTGCATAGTATGGCTTTTAAGGTGCTGTAGGATTGTGAAGATCCCCGGACTTAGCAAAAAAATTTGAACATCATCTGGTTATCTATCAGGGTGATCTGCATGAAGCTCGACTTTGCATTATTTCCCACGGGACAGTGAATGCTGCATACATTATTCAGCAAGAACACACAGGCTTGGACAACAAGTACGTGGCTTCACAGCTGAGGAGGACCGGGAGTGTTTCTAAGATAGATATACTGGTTGTATATTAACCCTCTGTGAACGGATGCTTCACATATGACCAGAGTATCGGGAGCAGCGGTAGTACCGGGAGCGGTACGCGCCTGGCCAATCAATGCTATTGAAGTGCGGGTCTTGGCTGGCCATAGTGGGATTCGTAATATTGCGAGCGGCACCGGGAGCTGGACGGCCGCAGCTGAAGACTTCCCTGCAGACTGCAAACGTGAGACTGTCAGGAAGACGTTTTGGCGGGGGGAAAAACTGATCAGAAAATGTAACGGAACGTTGTAGAAATGTAGTGGAGTAGAAAGTATAGATAATTGCTGCAGAATGTAACCAAGTAAAAGTCAAAAGCAGAGTGATAGAGAGAGACTATCTCTATGGCTCTGGTCAAAAGTATGCACTATTGATTGTACTTAAAGTACAGATACGTGAAAAATGTACTTAGATGTAAATGTACTTACGTACAGTAACGAAGTATTTGTACTTCGTTACATTCCACCACTGCATGTCACATAATGTAGGAATGAGTATACTTTCACAGGTGCATTCGAATAATCTCCATTTATTATAAACAAACACTTAGAAAATAATAGCAGTACAGTAAGGTGCAAATTACACTTGAGACATGTTGCATTTCGACTAGTGGAGACATCCTCTGCCAGTGACGTTAGAGAGTAATTAAAGACTCCTGAGGATGTTCCAGTCAATACTCACAAATACCACAAAATAACAACACAAAGCATGGATTACATGGGAATGCTATGAAAGACTGGAGTGAAGAAAGACCAGAGTCTTTGATTCAAGTTTTTGTTTTTGTCACCCATATTCTAAATGTGCCATATGATTTTCTCCCCTCATTTTGTTTTAACAGATGACAGGGATAAATCCTCTCTGGACAGAAGTTTGAAGTGGAGCGGTCAGGAAGGTGCAGCATCACTTTAAACCCAGGCTGGCTACACAACTCGACTTCCAACACAAATGAATAATTAAGCAAGAACAAAGCGAGGAAAAGATTAGAGGAGAAGCAGCAATATACTGCGATATGTTGCCACTGCTGGTGCCAATATCACACATCGCAGGCATGAGGCCGAAGGCAACAGTGGCAAGAAAACTAAAGCTGCTTAGTTTTGACTAAGACAATGGACAAGACAGACTTGATTTGAAAGCATAGATATATAATGACTTTGCTTTTTTTTTTTTCTTCTTTCTTTTCATTGCTTTTAAAGCTGTGCCTATAAGTGCAAAGCACAGTCCTTGCTACAGCGACCTTTTCTTTCTAAGCAGGTAGAAGTTAGCATGGTGTTCAATTACAGTAATAGCCTTTCAGATGCTAATATAACCAGAGATTTATTTCACCTGGGCATTTTTTAATCTGGTTAACTGGGGGAATAATAATTTACATATGGAATTTGAATGGGATGGAAAAAATACTGAGGTGCTCAGAGTCTTAACTGCAATCACCAAAGCTCCGGTTGTAATACTAATGTAGCCCAGAGTGGCTGTGAATGGTGCTTTCTGAGAGCTACATCAGACTACTATGAGATGAGGTTAATTCATTATACGTAAAAGCAGAGAATAAATTATCTCCCAGAAACTCTGTAAAAGGCGTACTTCTTACTCTAGACAGAAAGGATACTTCAAAACGTGTGAGCTGGCTTAGAAGCCAGTTTTAAGTTTAAGCATATTCTAACCATCAGGATATGCTTTCAAAATGACATTGCAAAGGTCTGAGCTGATATACAGCAGTTTACACATTATATATACACATCACATATTTATAAACATCCTCAAATAATTTCTATTTAAGGCGGCCTGCTGGAAAATCAAGTTATCAAAAACAGTTGTTGCGTTAGGAAACCCGACTCATGTGCATGTGAGCAATGCTTTTTTGGAGGAGTTGGGGCATCTGAGAGGGAAACTAAGAGACATGACTGAGCTGCAATACTGTTCCCTACAAAACAGCTGGGTCAGAACTGAGATGCTTTAAGTGGAAAGGAAAAGGTCGGTCATGTAGTGATTAAAGAGCTCGGTCAGTACGCTACCTTAAGGCCAGAGGGAAGTTTGCCAAAGTAGAATTGTAAATGATGAGATCCCATGTTTTATCAACGATTAAGAAAAACATACAGTACAACCAATATTGTTTTTTTTTTATCTTAGTGAAAGAGAATGGTTGGATGACCATGGAGCACCTAAGTATTTCAACACTCACAGCCTGTCCCACAGGCCCCGCAGCCAGCAGTGTGCCCGCCATGTCCCAAACACGGACTCTCAGGGCTTCACAGTCAACACTGCACTGGTGCGTCCAGCAGGGAGGACACCCGAGGGAGAGCGGGAGAAGGTTTCACTCTCGGCAGACAGAGACTCTCGTTACAGTTTGTGTCACAGCTGGCCGTCTTCCTTTACGAGCTCTCCAGAGCATCTAGGACTTTCATGATCTGCTGCTTGATGACTTTGGTGGCATCGCCTGCGTTGGGTATCAAATATCTGACAGGAGGCAAAACAGAGGAAACAGGAGTGAAATGAACAAATAACTACCAACAAACACAATCTCTGTCAAGCTTCTGTAAAAGAGTTCCATAATCATAATAAAGTTTTAATATCCTAAAAGAATGAATATAGACCTAATTAAGCCCGTTTCATTTGATATCCTGGAATCATCTCTAAGGCCCTGTTTATTTTGGGGAATACGCTTATTTGCTTTCTTACTGAGAGTTAGACGAGAAAAACCGTAACACTCTTGTATCTGTACCGTAAATA
This sequence comes from Sander lucioperca, assembly GCF_008315115.2. Classification (NCBI taxonomy): domain Eukaryota; kingdom Metazoa; phylum Chordata; class Actinopteri; order Perciformes; family Percidae; genus Sander; species Sander lucioperca. The sequence goes on from NC_050183.1 coordinate 11,474,514, forward strand.
TATAGCTGCAGCCAGCAGACGATTAGCGTAGCTTAGCATAATGACTGGAATGCACCTGACTGTTCACCAAGATTTGGTTACAGCATGCAGCTCCCAGTTAAACCACAAATTGTTGTTTTTACATTTCTACAGAGCAAAGAATGTGCTGCCAGGCATATTTTTCAATTTTGGAGAGAGCCAGACTAGCAATTTCCCCCTACTTCCAGTCTTTATGCTAAGCTAAGCGCCTGCTGGCTCTAGCTTTTTATTCAACATACAAACATGAGGGTGGAATCGATCTTCTCATCCGTTGGTCAAGAAAGCAAATAACCGAATTTCCAAAAATGTCATGTTAACAAATTTACATTTTCTTTTGCTGAGGAAGAATCTTGTGGCACTAGTATGTCTGAAAAAAAGTTAGCAAGTTTCAAATTACAGTTTGATATTTGAAATGTGCGTTTGTAGACAAGCACCTCTCGACTGCTGATATCTCCACTCCAGCTGAGTTGTTGCTGCCAAACTTGAATGTAATCAGTTCTGGGTGCTTCTTTTTGGATGTGATCTTCACCACAGAGTTCAGGGCTTGTCTGGATTGGATGTAGGCAAAGCCTTTCCTCGAGGCGATCTCCCGCAGGCAGTACATGTGAGTCGCTGTGATCAACAAGTGGCTGAAAAGAACAACAGATTGACAGAGTCAGTGTTACCATTCGCAGATTCCTGAATGATTGCAACGCTTCTTGTTCATTTTTAGGGAAGTGGGGATGAGTCACGTTTAAATGCAACTTCCCCTTCTAGTTTCCAACCTTCGACACCCATGATAGCTGGGAAGGATGGGTGTCAGGGGTCATGTGAAGAATATTCTTACACACTTTAGCAAATCGCTTCGGGCAGCAACTCACCTGGGGAACATGTGGCCAGTTTCTTTCACCTCATTACATGGAATGTGATGCTTTACATCTGGTTTGTTTGTCCAGGTCTGAATGTTGACAATCTCCTTCCTGTCGTCGTCTGACATGGATGAGCTGTCGATCTCATCTGTGTGTGTGTGTGTGTGTGTGTGGGGCGCATACGTTTTTCAAAATTAAAAAAGTAACATTATTTACATATTTTAAGTTTAGAGGCATCCAACAGCAACCTTTTTATTTCCCCTGTAGCTACATTCAGTGGGAGTTTACCTGTATCATACTCCTCCTCATCACCAATACTGAAAACAGGCTTCACCCCCCGGTAAGGTTTGCCGACGTGGTCGCTGCTGCTCACGTGCCTAGAGATGGAAAACAAGAGGGCAACTTAGAGCGTCACATCCGTACTGAGTGAAGGCTGTAAGGATACATAAATGCCTGTGATGAAAAGTCACATTAAATACAAATAACAGCAAGGTTGCACACACAGCGATGGCATGAAGACCTCCTTAGCACACTACTGCCAGGTTATGCTGTTAAATATAAAGAAAGAGGTTAAATGAGACATTTATACTCCAGAAGAGCTAGATTCGTTAGTGTATGATATGCAGGGCTATTTGCAGCAAAACATACGGGTTATTTTGATGTTTTTATAGTGGATTCTGCATAGCCCTGGCTATCATCTAAAAGAACAACAATGAAATGGAAAGACAGAGTGTTAAGTGCATCTCCAAGCAGTGACGCTAAGGTTTAGGGCTGCACGACATACAGTATCATTTCTTTATCGTCATCGCAATATCAACTGGCGCAATAAATACATCGTGTAGGCAGCAAGATTTTTTGTTAGTTGTAAGAATTTATAAATAAAAAACTGCACTTTTAAGTGTAACTGTCATTCCTTTTTTTAGTGGTACCCTTTATGTTTAATTCAATGTTCAATTTGTTCAGTAAAAGAATGTTAGAAATTACGTCCTTTATTTGTTTTAAATTCAACAAGCAATTTGTTGTACTTTAGCAGAATACTGAAAGCAGTAGAAATGCAGAACTGAATACACTTTAACAATTGTTCATTTATCGCAAGTAATATCGTTATCGCACCCACCGGTGAAGGCGAGGCAGCAAACCGGTAATGATCCTTCCGCAGGTTCACCTACGGAAACCTTGTTACGACTTTTACTTCCTGCAGATAGTCAAGTTTGATCGTCTTCTCGGAGCTCAGCAAGGGCCGTGACCGACTCCGGCGGGGCCGATCCGAGGACCTCACTAAACCATCCAATCGGTAGTAGCGACGGGCGGAGTGTACAAAGGGCAGGGACTTAATCAACGCAAGCTTATGACCCGCTCTTACTGGGAATTCCTCGTTCATGGGAAATATTGCAATCCCCAATCCCTATCACGAGTGGGGTTCAGTGGGTTAGCCACGCCTCTTGGCGAAGGGTAGACACATGCTGATCCACTCAGTGTGGCGCGCGTGCAGCCCCGGACATCTAAGGGCATCACAGACCTGTTATTGCTCAATCTCGTGTGGCTGAACGCCACTTGTCCCTCTAAGAAGTTGGACCGCATCGTAATAACATTCCCGCATATTTTCCTCGTATCGTGCAGCCCTACTAAGGTTCTACCTATAACACCTCAATTATTAAGACGACGGCCTCAGTGAGTCGTGGATGTAAAGATGCTTCCTGAAAGGCCACAGCAGCTTCAGTAGTGCCGACTAAACAGCAGTGCTGAATGTTGTTAGTGAAAGCATGAAGACAGATCTGGAACTTCTGGTACGTGTAGTGCCGTTACATGAGTGAGCAGCGTGGGCAGAGATGCTGATATACTACGCATGCGTTAATGTGAAACGGGTTAACTCTCCTACAATCCCGCGCACTGGTGCGTGTCTACAGCCAGTGGGCATGCTGGTGATATCAGGGAGCTCTTACCGATCTGGAATCACCTTCTCTGGCCAGGGCAGATTGAAAGACATTCTAGCATGGAATAAGGCACAAGGTATGGTAAACTTAAATTTGAAAAAAAAGTTGCAAAACTAAAATGTCAGTTTACAGTTATCAAATGAACACAGTTGTCCGATTTGATTAGTCTAGTTAATGTAGTTGTGCAGGAAGAAAAGTCTTCTTAAGTTTTTACAGACTAGATAGTTCACACCTGATATCTGACTCAACGGATGTATAAGTGAATACACCCATGCTAAAGTTGACTAAAAAGAGGAATAAAAAAATCATCTTTTGGAAATTGATCTCAATGCCTTAATTAAAAAAAAAAGAGGAAAAATCCAACCTTTAAGGACACCAATTTTATTTGTGATTGAATAATGTAAAAAATCTGCCTGCCTCTATGGGAATTTAACATAGGGGTGTACTCACTTATCCCCCCTGTATTTTAAAGGAAGAACATTTATTTATTTACGATACATTATTCATTCATAAAGAAAATTGGTGTCCTAAAAGGTTGGATTTTTCCTCATTTTTTAAATTAAGGCATTAAGATCAATTTCCAAAAGATGATTTTTTTATTCCTCTTTTTAATCAACTTTAGCATGGGTTCATACACTTATGCTGAGCACTGTACATTGCTGGGATAAAGCCATAAAGACATCCAGCGCATCTCTCACACGCTTGATTACCCTCCCCTCTTGCTTTCTGCACCATCAGGGCTTTGTGCCGCCCAGGACGGTTGTGATTAGTTTGAAGAAATACAAACAAGTCAGAGCGTTTCTTCTCCTATCCCAGAATACATAGGCAGTGTAGCCAGACCATAATGGAGTATCGCTGACACAGCACCGCAACAATAGGTGTGGCAATGCAAGACTAAGTCAGGCTTAAATATGTATCAAACCCTAATGACAAATAGCACATAATAAATTTACCATTAAACTCATTTTGGTGGAATTTATTGTAAACTTAAAAAAAACAAAAAAACATTTGTTTTCTGGATTGAGTGATTGCATTGTTTTGTGTTCTGATTTTTTTTATTTTTTTTTTTATTTGTGAGAGGAATGATACATTTAAAATCTTGACAAATAATAAATTGAGGCCTTACAATTTAAAATTGTAGCAAAATTATAAACCCCTAAAAATGAAGAAGCAAAGTATAAGAGTGGGTTGTAGTGTGTGTTTGAGGGACGTAGAGGAGGAACTAGGAGCTCACCTGTCTACAGGGGTGGAGGTGTTCTCGATGAAGCTGATCATCTTCTCCTTCACGTTCACTGACTTGGACTTGAGAGCAAATGTCATTTTGTTGACCAAAGACTTGACGCCTTTGCCGTCTCCAGGGCTACTTAGTGACTCTCCCTGTATCAGGAAAAAAAGATGATTATCTGTTTGAACAAGTAAAACTTTATTCAAATGCGTGTCCAACGTGGAGCTAAAGAGAAACTGGCAACATATTGCCTCAGTGAGTCAAAGTACTAATTTGTGCGTTCACAAATGTTTCTGACCACGTACATCGGCAGAGCTGAGGCTGCTGTGAGATCCGGACGTGCTGACGATCCAGTGGATGTACGAAGAGTCGAGACCCTCAATATTCATGTCTACCAGATGCTTTTGGAGGGCTGAAATCACACAAATCTCAGTGAGTGTTTTTGTTTACTTCTCACTAATATTAAACCTGCATTTGTGACCAGGGGCCAGATATATAAACGATGCGTTCGCACAAAAAAGATGCATATGCCACTTCCCACGCATCAACTGGTATTAATAACAGAAGAGTGTGTGGTGAGAATGTGAGTTTCTAAGAAATACATCAGAGCATGTTTTCTTTAACGTGGAGATGAAACACAAGGTGAGAGATGTAATCTAATAATAAAAGGTTGTTTAGGTTATTTTTTACTCTTTATAGCAATTTGTATGTCAATACTTTATTTCAATAAGTTACTTGATACATTTTTTTTTTTTACATGGTGGGCATCATTTTATTTGCCTATATTGATGTTTTTCTCATCTTATCATTTAACATGAAGCACTTTATAAAGTCTGTTTCGACATGAGTGCTGTGAAATCACTGATAATGACAGCTGCTCCGTGAGAGGGGAAATGAGGCTCGTGTACCCAGTTCCACAATGTTAGGAAGTTATAAAACAGAACCAGGCGTACTCACAGCTTTATAATTCTGATGAAAAGAAAAAGTGGATATTTCTGTCTGTGTGTGTACAGTGTTTTAGTCGTGAATCTGCACAGTTTAATGCTTCTGGCCCCAGGGGTCTCAGTATTCTCATATTCACATACTTACCCATGAAACCTCCTTTAGCAATGCTGACATATTCTTTGTTTTTCTGTAACAGAAAACTTTTAATTAGCTAAAATGTTAGTAAGGAACACATACATAAGGAACACACATTGTTACATGATCTGTATTTCCCAAACAGGAGCCAAATCACACTGCAGCAATTATGTTAATTCTTCTCTTTTCATGTCCCTCACCTGCAGGAAATGGGCCAACACCATGTTCATGTACATGTCCTCTTCCTCCCTGCCGCTGCCCATGAAGCACAGGTGCTCTCCGCTGGCAATGGAGCCCGACTCTAAAGACTGCTTCTGAGCCTCCAACAGGGACTTCACAGAGAGAGCAAACTCAGAGGGGGTCTGGAGCATCTGTGAGAACAAAAGAAAACACATTCTGTTAATAGGGATGTCCCGTTCAGCTTCTTTGACACCGATCCGAGTCCCGATCCGATACTTGTGGTTGCTCAGATGATATTGCTGAACACCGTTTGTTTGTTTACAAAAATAACTAAGTAAACAACGTAACTAAAATATGTGTCTTAAGCTTAATACATTTAACTTAGTGCAGCAAATTAGTCTTTTCTCTCAACACCAAAACAGCTCTCTCGGGATAGGGACAACCCTATCCGTAATAATTCATACACTCCATACATTTGAACACAGAATCAATATAGTCTACCCTCACCAGGTCGGAGTCCAGGTGGAAGGCGGTGGACAGGTGCCCAGCGTTGTACTGCTCTGCAGGCCGACAATCCACCACAAAGAAACGTACCCCATCCTGGAAATAAAATCCATTATTATCACATTCAGCTTCTCTTTCTTTCTACTCACATGGCTAAGTGAGTGTTACCGACCTGCTGCAGCTGGTTGGCCTGCAGGATCTCAGGGACAGACACAGGGAGACACAGTGCCTGACTCAGGTCAGTGTCCTCTTCTTTCAGAGCCACCAGGCTGCTACCAAACAGATTCTGGTTCATCTACCAGGGCAGGGCAAAGCAAACACACAACAATGGCTTTCAAACAATGACTTCTCTTGTGCAGCTGCCTTTGTCTCTTTGTTAGCGGTCTCATCACAGTCTCGGTTCAGCTCAGCACTACTCTGTGTCAATCAAACACAAACACATACATAGTGCCTTACCTTTCTGAGAGACAGAGGGGTCTTGCTCTGGTAATACTGGGCCAGAGAAAACAAATCTTCTATGTCCTCCGATTCCAAGTGAGAAGGAGACGCTTCCAGCATTTCTGTGACAAAGATAGTCTTGTTTAACTCCGGTGTTTAACAAGAGATTAAACAAATTAATAAATAAAATGGCAGCAAGTCAAACTTACTGATGATGTCCTCTTTGCTGCCTCCTTCGTCTGAAAGGATGGCCTCCCTAAGAGTAAATCCAACAAAGACAAATCAAGATTTACATTTAAGGTTAGTTATGTTGGTATGATCATGTATCTGTGTAGCTTCCACTAGCGGCTGCCTACTTGGCATTGACGAGGATGATGAGCATGAGGAAGAAGATGAGGAAGGGGTCGGCCTGCCGGAGGTAGCAGTCCCACACAGCCTGGGTGACGTCTGGAGGGCAGTGGCTGGAAAACAGACTTCCCATCTATGGAGGAAATACAAAACGCACACAAAGACACGTACAGTAGTTCAGACGTGGTCGGAATCACTGGGCAATAACGTGTCAGAATGACTCGGACTGTGAAGACTGAACATACCCAGTTGATGGCGTAGGAGTCAGGTGTGATCTTTTTGGTGTCCAGGAAGGAGCAGAGCTCTGGCTCATGGTACTGCAGCAGTAGTCTGTACAGGTGGAAGGGCCGGCCGTTTGGCACGCAGTCCCTGAAATGGACATAATTGACAATGTTTAATTCAATTAAATTTTATTTATAGTATCAAATCATAACAAGAGTTATCTCAAGACACTTTACATTTAGAGTAGGTCTAGACCACACTATAATTTACAACTAAAGTCTCCATGTGCTGTCTATTATTGAGAGGAATGTAGTCCGGCATTGCCAGACCTATCTCCACAGCGCTGCAGAGGAAGGTCTGGCAACTGGAGCATAAACTCCGGGATAGGAGAAAAGACGGTCAGGGGTTGTTTGCATTTCTTTAAATCAATCACAATCGTCTTGGGCGGTGCTAAGCTCCGGACGCAGCGACAATTAATCTGTAAAATGGCCTCAAGAAAAAACTTGTACTTGTGCACCCCGCAAAAGAAAACCCCACATACAATATTAAATGAAGCTAACTTTTTACACAATACAGTAACGCAAGCTATTTAAATTAGCTGATACATGGTTAAACCTCAATTGCTGTTACCAGTGTATCACCGTGTGTATTTTGTCCATTGCAAATCGCACCAATCAATCAATCAATCAAACTTTATTTATATAGCACTTTACAGCAACCAGCAGGTATCCAAAGTGCTTAACATCGAAACCAAGAATAAAAACACATATACAATATAAAGAAAGTACATGTAAAATCAGAAATAGTTACAGAGAAACAGAAGAACGAAATCGTCACACCACTGCTACGTATTAAAAGCCTGACTAAACAGATGCGTTTTAAGTTTGGACCTAAAAAGAGCTACATCTGTAATAGTGCGGATATCAGGGGGTAACTTGTTCCAGAGTCTCGGGGCAGCAACTGCAAAAGCCTGGTCACCCCACCGTTTATATCTAGACCTTGGCATTTCTAAAAGTCGCTGGTTTGAAGACCACAATGACCGGTTGTGCTCCCGCAAAGTTAAAATTTCGGACAAATACTCCGGGGCCAGACCATTTAAGGCCTTGAAAGCAAACAATAAAATCTTAAAATCGATTCTAAAACGCACAGGGAGCCAATGAAGGGTGTAGAGAACAGGAGTGATATGTGCACGTCTAGATGCGTTTGTTAAAAAGCGAGCAGCTGCATTTTGCACAAGTTGAAGACGTGAGATGGAGGTCTGATTCAGACCAACGTAAAGAGCATTACAATAATCCAACCTAGAACTAATAAAGGCATGAATTGCCTTTTCTAGATCGTGCCTGTTGAGGAAAGGCTTAACTTTAGCCAGGAGACGAAGCTGGAAAAAGCTCATTCTAACAACATCACTGATCTGCTTGTCAAATTTCATGCTGCAATCAAAAGTAACCCCCACATTTTTGACAGCTGACCTAGTGTAGGATGCTAGAGCTCCCAAACTCAAAGCTGGACCATTTTGCGTGCCTGAAGTACTGAAAATAATACACTCCGTTTTATCTTCATTCAAATTAAGAAAGTTTTCCGAAAGCCACAGCTTAATATCAGTGATGCAACTAAGCACGGAGTTTAGTGCGACACTGTCATTTGCTTTAATAGGCAAATAGATTTGCAAATCATCTGCGTAACAATGAAATGACAGTTTATGCTTTCCTATAATAGCCCCTAAAGGCAGCATATATAAAGAGAACAGAATGGGGCCAAGAATTGAGCCCTGGGGAACCCCACAAGAGAGAGGAGCAGCTGACGAGAAGAGGTCACCAATCATGATAGAAAAGCTCCTATTAGCCAAATAGGAGCTAAACCATTCAAGTGCCGAGCCTCTGATGCCTACACTATGATCAAGGCGACCAATAGGCCCTAAAACGTCCCAGTTAGAGAGGAAATGCCGTAAACATATTCTTTGTAAATCTTTATAATCATTCCCCGAACAAACCAAGCAGGCCTGCCTTGATACTCCTTAATACTTGCCATTTTCAGCGTGTAACAGTTGCTCAGAGGCTTCGGTTAATGTTGTTCGAGCCAACGGAGTTTAAAGTAGAGGTGTGTATCTTCACTGATCTCCCGATTCGATTACGATCATGTCAGCGATTCGATTCGATATCTCGATGCATCACAATGCATCACGATGTGTCAAATACATTTTTCTATTAAAGCCATATAGGATGTTTAATTCATAGCTTTTCAAGCTTCAAAAACAAAACATTCTGCAGTGTTCTAATATTAAATAAACTGAATAGATAAAACTACAGCACTGAGAACATGGCACTTCCTGAATGTGCAAAACATAACATAATATGTAAACAGAAATGTTGTTAGGCCTACAATAAATTGTAAACAGAAATAATTGATTATGGCCCGGCCGATTATCATTGCAGCACGGTCCATGTCCACGATTCGATGCATCGATTATTTGATTAATTTCAACACCTCTAGTTTAAAGTTAACACAAAGTAAGGGAAAGTAAGGGACGCTGAAACTTCTGGCGGCACCAGAACTAACCTTCGTTGATATAGACTAGGCGGAATGTAAAGGATGGTTAAAAGCGACAGCTCACCTGGGGATGTATTTGTTCATGACAGCGTAGAAGCAGTTGTAGAGGTCGCTGCGGGGAAGCTGAAGCCCCAGCAGTGGTTTGAGCAGGTGCGGCCAGCTCAGCTCTGGGGTGAAGGAAATGTTGCGGGACTTGCAGTAGAAAGTGATGACTGACTCAACGTCAGACACCATATCACGTCTCTCTTCCTCTGATACTTTCAGCTGGTCTAAACATGGGAAACAACGCAGATTGTGCCTTAGAAACCTTTTTATTAGAAACATCACAAACAAAAGTTGCCATCCACATTCAAAAACAAGAAGCAGAGAAACAGAATGTACATTGACAAAGCTAAGTCATAAGTTTAGCACTACTATTAAATAATATATGAAAAGAGCACTTTTTAAGTATGCCAAGCTTTTCTGGCCATCACTCTTACAAGAGGCTTTCTATTTTGAGGACCAGATATTGTTTGTGTACCAGATCTTGTTGTCAATTTGTCAGAAGAGAAGACTAATAAAAGTAATTTGTTCTTCTGAAATCCTGAAAATCTTCTTCCGATACTGGCAGACCCATAATTAACACAACCCTTTTTTCTCTCCCGCTGCTTTTGTGAGTGAGTGAGTGAGTGAGTAACTTAAAAGAGCACTCCACCGATTAAGCATTACTCTCCTATAACACTAGCTATGTTTCAATCCACACGTTTTTATCCAAATTAAGTGATATCGAATGAAAAAGCCTTATGGAAACAGTAAAATTCTATTGAATTTCATGAATATCGACTCAAAGGAAATACGGTCGGTCTTATCGGATTTTATCTTGATCGATATACGGTTGATGCGATAAACGCTGATGGAAACGTTATTTGCCGAATAAATAATGAATTGCGATTAAGTTTTAGGTCATTTTATGGTTGCAACCCACCACAAAACAAAGAAGAAGAAGTTTTAGTTCATTTCCGCCCAGTATTTCCGCTCTGTTTGCACACATGGCGGGTGTCAACAAAGACAGATGGAAGTGGACGAACAAGGAGACGCACTACCGGGAGTGCCGACACAAATGTCCCTTATGATGCAACGATCGTCTGCCACAGCCTGTAGTACGATTGATGGCCAGCCCTTTCTATTGACTACATCCCTGTAGCCTTCAGCAGGGGTCTAATCGGGACGTGAGTCCCGTCTATTGCGCCATACACCTGTGGCACAAGGTGCGCTCTGGAGTTACGCAGCGAGATATCATGCGCCTCATCCACTCCAGGTAGGTATATATACCTTCGCATCATCCTCGTTCTTATGGCATTGCACACGGCGTAAACACACCGGTGCACGGTGGTTTTGCTGACTCCAAACGTTTCGCCTACCACTCTGTACTTTGCGCATGGAGCCAGTTTGTAGAGCGCAATGGCGATACGCTTCTCGGTTGGAACCGGAGGGCAATAGCTTGCGACATCTGGGGAAAAGGACGGGCCAAAAAAATTACACAACAGGTCAAATGTTGTCTTGGTCATCCGAAAATGCTTCAACCAAAGGGTTTCCGTGAAGTGTCTCTGAACCACGATCTCCCAGAACTGTTTGGAGCGCTGTCGTTCCCACACCACAGGCCGCCTCCGTTGTCGTCGGCATTTACGTGCATCTGCATCACCATAGCAATGTGTTGATAGCGTCGTTGTTTTCTTATTATAGCTTGATATGTCGCTATCAGCTGGCACATAAGCACTATTACAACTTGTGCAATATTGATCATTTGTTGGTAGATGGCGTGATCCATTTTGTCTAGCAAAACTTTGTTCGCAAAAGTTAGCTTGAATGTTGTGCGATTCAGTGCGAAAATGAATGGAAACACCTTAAAATGTCTCAAATCAATTCGATATACCAATTTGATCGCAAAACAGCATGTGACATCATTACGCACAGGTTTTTATTCGCTTTAAAGCCGTTGGATGGAAACACTTTCACCAGCTTTATTCACATGAGTTTTTTTACCGAACTTTAGATAATTCGATTGACAAGTGGATGGAAACTTAGCTACTGTCTATAAAAATCCATGCAGCAGAATCAGATTCTGTTTATTAATTTCACACATTCTTGTTGTTTGTCTAAACCTGGCACCTACGTTAACCACAATGCAACTCGATCGGCAACAGTTCGTCAGAGATCCAGGTGCGTTATGCTAGTAGCAGCTAATGTAGCTGCTAGCCTCAAGCAGAGATGAGGATTGGGGCTACACAGGTCTGGTAAGCTCACTTCTTTCTAACTCCACACCCCCAGATTTTTTTTCATTTTCAAACTTGACTCAAGTGACATCACTTGAGGCACACAAAAAAAAGCTTTATACAGTAAACAGCCTTTTGATGTGTGAAATCAAGAGTTCCGCTTTAAAGAAAATGACACAAACCAGATCATCTCCATACAGTTTTCACTCAGGGCTAATCCTCTTCTAAATAATCAACACCCTAGGAATATTGACTCAGTAATAATTGTATTATCACTACTATTTTGTACTTGGACTTTCTTATACCTTATGGCTTGGTTAAATTATGTCTGGTACCTTTCATGTTGAGGGGAATTCCCGTCCTGGGCCTGCACAAACCGCTAGTTGCTGAATTCATCCTGTTCATTGTTTGGTGCTGACTATGTACTTTTACTGCAGTAATTCCAAAATCCAAGGATTGTTTCAAGGAATACGGGCACATTCTTTTACTCACCAATCAGCTGTTGACTGCGGTTGCGAATGAGGGTCTGTTCTGGTAAATCGAGGATGCCGTCCCAGGGAGACAGGCTGTCTCCTTTTCCAGAGACATTTAGAGCGATCTGCCGACACAAAACAAGTAATCACTGCTCAACATGCAGCTAGTAAGTGATGAAAGGATACTTAATAAAACACGTCATAGACGGAGACAGATCTGTAATCAGTGCTTTGACTGCTGCTCTATTAATAAACAACTAATCTACAGAGATATAGCTGTATGGCTCGATTTATTAAATTGTTATATTAAGAGACAAACACAAAGCAATATCTGCAACCCTATTAATATCCTTTTTATTTATTTAAATCTAGCCTTAGTTATTTACCAGATGAGAATGATTACAAGCAATGCTACACCATCTGTAAGAGTTGATTGTTTAGGTACAATGCATCACATGTTGATGTACACAGGAATAGTTGCAATTACAAACACATTAGCAGATTACAACAGATTAACAAAATCAGAAGATGCTGGATGGTACTCTTGGCAAAATGGTACTATGTTTCATACAAACTCAACACAAACCAAGATGTTAAAACATTATGATAGGTCCTTCAGGTCAGACAGTGTCAACATTACAGCCGATGACACCAGACAACCCTTGCATCTTTTTATTGGTTATTGCTTGTGTCTGCTATTTGTAAGTAAAAAGATAATCTTGCGATGCCAATAGCTTGCCAGATTTTCAGATTTCTTGAATGAATATAAATGGGCTAATAAGAACCTAGAGTACCACTCAACTTTCGGCCCAGTATTTCCCTTTAAAATGTGTCCCAACTGTATCTATTCATCTCATACAATTTAACAACTCCATCAGTCTGTAAATAAATGAAGAATGAAGGCTCCATGAATGCTACGCTGCCCCAACGACAGTGGTGATGAAGATAACATTACACACCTTTGGCCATAAAGTTCATAATCAAAGTTTTTTTTACTTTTACTTCTCAGTACAGTAAATATCAGATACTTTAACTTTAGCTACCAAAAGTTATTTTCTGGTAAAATACTTGTACTTTTACTCAAGTATTGCTTGCTTGACTATTGCACAACTATCACCACAGTTTCAAGATTGGTGTCCGTTCCTAGTTTATGGCGTTGAATAATGACCAGAAAAGCGTTTTTGCAGAACATTATGTCACAGTGAAGTTGCCCTTTGACTTTCTGAATATTGAATGTCATCACATCATGTTACCCTAGTAGACATTTGTGTGAAATGTATGTTGTCATAACTAGCATAGGGATTATTGAGTTATGGCCAAAAACGTCACAGTAACACTGACATTTGACCTCCAAAATCGAAATCACTTCATCCTTGAGTCCAATGTGAACTTTTGTGCTAAATTTGAAGAAATTCCCTCAAGGCGTTCCTGAGATATCGCGATAACAAGAACGGGAAGGACAACCCGAAAACATAATGCCTCTGGCAACAGCTGTCACCAGCGTGAAGGGATAAAAATATGTCGTTGGTATGTGGTTTCAAACAGAACTGACGCCTTAACTGTGGGTGTGCCACAAAGACCTTTACATTGTTAGATACTGGTCTTTCCTGTCTGTTGACTTGTGTCTATGACGCGAGTAATTCCTTTACAGCATGTACACTCTAATAACAGAAGCATCCTCTCCTCTGGCAGGTACTACAGATCCCTGCGCACAAAAACAACCAGATAGAAGAACAGCTTCTTTCCCACTGCCATCACTCTACTGAACTGAGGATAAGAGGGGTCATCCCCACTTCTCTACACATGACATACTTATCATTCCAATATGCATCTTGCACAGTACTTTGCACTATTACTTTTTGCACTTTATATCCCACTCCATGTGTACTTGTCTTGATATTATGTCTTATTTGTAATTTTGTATTTTTGTATATTATGTTGATATGTGCCCATATGTATATTGTTGTCTCCATTGTACAGTATGTGTCTATATTACTATTTGTCTACTGAATGTTTACTACTTCATGTCTATTTGTTGAATGTAAAGAGAGTTAACACCTACCAAAGTCAAACTCCTTGTGTATGTAAGTATACTTGGCCAATAAAACGGATTCTGATTACTGATTTCAATTCAAAACATACACAATTTCTTGTACATTGCTAATAATCAACTTTTACAATAACGTGTTTTAAACTACAGCGACATTCACATTATAAGCAGTCTATATCGACGATGTTTCACTTCTGGGATTGTTCAGGTGCCGCCGGAAATTCTGCCAGATGTCCGTCCCCTTCCTCTTTCTTTGTGTTGGCGTTTCTAGAGAGATTTGTGAGGACTATGGTTAACTGCTCCTCAGATCTCTGCAGGGTAAATCCAGACAGCTAGCTAGACTATCTCTCCAATCTGAGTTTTCTGTTGCACGACTAAAACTACTTTTGAACGTACACATGTTCCACCAAACAAGTTCCTTCCTGAGAATATTTTGCAGAGGCACCATGGCTCCGTCCAGTGCTTTGCGCCGCCCAAGACGATTGCGACTGGTTTAAAGAAATGCCAATAAACCAGAGCACATTTTTCTCTGAATGCTGTGTGGACTAGCCAGACCCTCATCTGCAGCGCTATGGAGGAAGTTCTCGCAATGCGAGACTACATTAGAAGTGAAACTGCTTTTTGTAATTGGCGGTCAGTTTCAGCGTGTGTGGACTGACTCCTGTCATGCGTCTCACCTTCCACATCTTGGCCCTGTGTTGAGCTGAATGCTCCTGGACCTGGATGATGCCTCTCTCCATCTCCATGTCAGAGCCACCTGAGTCCAGAGCCTCAGCTAGATCCTGGTCCCTGAAGAGGCACGAACAGCACACACAATGACAAAAGTTAACAGATCAAGCAAAGCATAATTGTTCATAAAAACAAAGATAAGATTTCTTATGTGTGACATGTATCACTAGTTCCAACAATGTTGCAGAAATCGCAGAAAATGACCCTTCACTGTAATGACGTATTTGCTGTCATATCTATTTATACTGTGTGTGAATCATTTGTTCTGTAATGGTTAGTGGTTTTGAGTATTAAGTAATTTAGTATTTAAACTTTGATTATTTTGACAAATCAATTAATAATTTGAGCCACTTTTCAACTTAAATTACCAAACATTGAATGGTTATAATTCTCGGTCGGACAATGGCAATTTTACGCCATCACTTTGGTCTATGGCAACTTGTACTGAGCACTTGTAATTATGTTATAAACATTTTGCTTACAAAATGTCAATAAGATAAAAGGTATACGTGCAGTTTAGTGTCCCAAATTCCCCATACAATGTCCTTAATTAATTATGAACCTGCTAAACCACCTATGCTACCCTAACCTGTCTCAAATAAGACCCAGATCAGTTTTTGGAAAATAATTTGGGACACTAAACTGCACGTATACCATTTAACCATTAGTTCCATCCAATGTAATTGTTGTTCTACAAATACCACCACAACGAAATGACACAGTGACTGTTAACAGGTGATTTTCCATTCCAGGCAGATATTACGACACATAAAGATAACGTTATGGGAATCAGTTTATGATGGCATTTATCTCCATACGCCCCGCTCTTTGAGTCTTGACAAGTCCAATACTTACTGACAATTTCACAATTACTTTATCATGTAATACAATTATATTACACATATAACGTGCGAGGAACAAACTAGAGCTAAATTTAGGGCAACGGTTGTGTTCTGGTTAAAGGGAAGCTGAACTCGACAAACACCGGCTATGTAGCTAGTTATTGTTAGCTTGCTGGCTACACGCTTTGCCTATAAACTTGTCAATGCGAGAAAGAAAGTGATGATACTATAAATACTTTGACGGGTCTTTCTCAAAAGCTCTTGGGTTATTTGTGTCCGACCTAACGACTGGGCTGCTAATTTATCAAAACCAACTTGGCTAGCTAGCTAGCTAATTAACATTAACGTTAGCTAGCTAGCCGCCGAGCAGTAACGGTAACGTATCAAACTGGTTAACGTTACAGGTTAGCATCCACCCTCAGCAGAACAGATTAACTACGCAAGCTC